>NC_048225.1:38695408-38716525 GCF_002007445.2 Ailuropoda melanoleuca
AGTCATAGAACTTTTTTAATAGAGAGTAAGTAAGATGTTACCTGTAAGTGATTTGCCCTCACCTTGGCACAGAGTAAGTGCTCAATATAAGAAGCTGGGGTTTTTTGAAAGCTTGAGTTACAAAATTTTTGGAAAAAGAGTTTCTCTCTTCTTGACTTAACATGACTTTGTTTGAAGTGGCTCTCCATCTGGNGAAAGAGTAGGCAGTATACATAATTTACCTAGTAGGCAGAATAGGCACTTAGCATCTAGCCTTTCCCTTTTACAAAGTCTCTCACTGATACACTGCCATGGAATTGTATCACACTCAATGGATGCTGTCTTCACTCTGGACGAACTGTAAAGATGTCAATGCAGACATTGTGTTTATGTGAGTTTTCCCTTTAGGTCCACAGACATATGACATGTGTATCACCAAAAGAGGAGGGAACAGAAGTGATGGGAACATAAAACATTAAGCAGAGCTGTAAAGAGAATGAGACTTCTCTTTGACACATATTGTACAACATTTCCAAAGTCTTGGGGATATTTTTGTTATAGTTAACTGGTAAAAGATTTTTTTTTAAGTCTGTAGCTCTTTTCTTTTTTCTTTATCAGTGACAATGCACGTCTGGGCTGACAGTACTCTGCACACCTATAGCTTTAATTACATGTCTGATATGTCTCCATCAGTCGGCTTGCACCTTTCCTATTTTTATGCTGGATTGAAAAAAATCTTTAAAAATAATATTAAAAGGGGTGCCTGGGTGGCTGTCAGTTAAGTGTTTGCCTTCGGCTCAGGTCATGATCAGGTCCTGGGATCAAGGTCAGGTCCTGGGATCAAGCCCTACATTGGGCTCCCTGCTCAGCGAGGATCCTGCTTCTCCCTCTGCCTGCTGCTCCCCCTGCTTATGTCCTGTCTCTCTCTCTCTTTCAAATAAATAAATAAAATCTTCAAAAAATAATATTAAAAGATGGCATTTTAAATCCTGTTCTGGTTCCTGGAGTTAATGATTTTATAGACTGAAATTTGGCAGGGCAAAAATGCTTTCCTACTTAACATCAGTTACCCCTTGCTTCTTTCTCTAAATGTAAACTTGGGACGTAGATTAACTAGGGGTCAAATGACCAAGTACTCAAGGAAGAATTATGATGAAGGTGAGCTAAGCTTTGGGCTGGATATTCTATTTTTTCTCTTAAGAGTTAATGTACACTGATATATAGACAGCCAGAATAAAACAAGTTAACGATACATAAAAAACATGGCTAAATTAATCTATTATGTTTATAATGGGCTATTGTCTCTCCTTGAGGAGACAGGTAGATGTAAGAGGGTGTGTGTGTGTGTGTGTGTGTGTGTGTGTGTGTATCTGTGAAATCATGTGTATTGGGAAAGGAAACAAGACCATATCATTTGTTTTTAAGTAGTTTTTTTTTTTCTTAAAGGAAAAAAATTAAACTTTTTTTTTCTGAATCTACTAACTTGCATGATCTGTTATGAAGCTTTGCAATACTATCTACTTAGGAAAGATAATTTACTAAATTATATATGCAAGAGGTGATTATTTGCCTCTAAGAATCATCCATGTATCTGCAATTACAGTTTATTCTGTTTGAAACAAGTTGGAGTTTCCTGGTGAAATTCCATATTGTTATTATTCTTTTCTCTTTCTTCGGAAATAGAGAGCAAGATATTATGTGGTATATGTCCTCTTATTAGTGCAAATTATATTGCTGTTCAGGCTCTAGTGAGGAATTTGAAGTTTTTCCACAAAACACTTTTATGACCTTGTAAAAACTACTTAACTATCTTATTCACTGTGGTTCTCAGTTCCTTTATCTATAAAATGGAGTAATAATATCAGTTAGTCATAGAACTTTTTTAATAGAGAGTAAGTAAGATGTTACCTGTAAGTGATTTGCCCTCACCTTGGCACAGAGTAAGTGCTCAATATAAGAAGCTGGGGTTTTTTGAAAGCTTGAGTTACAAAATTTTTGGAAAAAGAGTTTCTCTCTTCTTGACTTAACATGACTTTGTTTGAAGTGGCTCTCCATCTGGAAACATCAAGCACTGGCCCAAGATGTCAGAATCTGCACCATGTGTTTGGAGCATCTAGGGAACTAGATCTGTCCAGCCTCCTTACTCTTTTTCCTGTGTTGCTCTCTGAGGAGGACTACTTAATGGTCGTCTTTCCTTTATTCTTGCTTCTGTTTAACTGCTAGTGCCCAGGGTGTGCTGGAGCCTGCTTCCTTCTCTGAGCACCCAGTAACCAGTGTGGTTCCAGACATACTTAACATTGTAAAGCCTTTAAAAGGTCCCAGTGGCTTACAACTCATCAAGTATGCCTTTTTAACAGATGGTTTTTATAATTCCATTTTGGGGTCTGTGTCTCAGCCATTGTCATCAGGACTGTAGTCCTTTTCATTGTTATTTCTATTCTTTGAGCTTCATATGGAGGCTACCCCCGAGGCTTCTGCTTGGGTTGCAAAGGTTTGGCAAAAGGCTATATCCAAGCTTTCAATTGTGGGGTCCTACTTAGAATTTAGAACATGGTTTGCAACAGAAACAATGTTAGAAGCAGTTGGTTCTTAGATTATCTGAAAGGTCTTTGAAGGCCTTAGCACTTGATTGAGTTCTGCATTTTATTTTATTTTTTTAAAGATTTTATTTATTTATTTGACAGACAGATAGAAAGAGAGCACAAGTAGGCAGAGCCGAAGGCAGAGGGAGAGAGAAAAGCAGGCTCTTTGCTGAGCAGGGAGCCCGATGCGGGGCTTGATCTCAGGACCCTGAGATCATGACCTGAGCCAAAGGCAGACGCTTAACTGACTGAGCCACCCAGGCACCCTGAGTTCTGCATTTNGGCTTGATCTCAGGACCCTGAGATCATGACCTGAGCCAAAGGCAGACGCTTAACTGACTGAGCCACCCAGGCGCCCTGAGTTCTGCATTATAAGAATCACTGATGGTCATTTTGTGCAAAAGGAAAGAAGATGTAAAAGGGTAAAGAAGTGGCTGCTTCTTTTCTGATATAATTTCAGTCGTGGCCNTATTCACTGTGGTTCTCAGTTCCTTTATCTATAAAATGGAGTAATAATATCAGTTAGTCATAGAACTTTTTTAATAGAGAGTAAGTAAGATGTTACCTGTAAGTGATTTGCCCTCACCTNCAAGGTTTTAATGATTAGGTTAAATGTTTCTTGACACCATTGCACATCCCACTGTGTACCTTTCTTCTTCTGCTGCCTTTCCTTCTTGCACCTTGTGCCTTCATTCACTTCTGAATAAATACCCCTTCATTCTGTATCACTCTGGGTTTTCTTTCTTTTTTTCCATCATTCTATTACAATTTTTATTGCTTCAGTTAATTTGTTATTAAAGAGATGATGGGGCACCTGGGTGGCTTAGTTGATTAAGCGTCTGCCTTCAGCTCAGGTCATGATCCCAGGGTCCTGGGATCAAGTCCCACATCAGGCTTCCTGCTCAGCAAGGAGCCTGCTTCTCCCTCTCCCTCTGCTGCTCCCTCTGCAGCCCTCCCCCCTTGTGCTTTCTCATTCTCGCTCTCCCTCAAATAAATAAATAAAATCTTAAAAAAATAGAGATGATAGAAGCCCATAACACTAATTCACACTACTATCTTTAATACCACTTCATACGTACTAGGCATGGTTCTGAGCAGTTTCTGTAGAGGAATTCATTAGTCCCACAGATATCCTATAAAGTAAGTCCTCTTATTATCACTTTTTACAGGTGAGCAAGTGAACACAGAACCATGTAAAAGCGTGTTTACAACACATACCTTGCAGGAGTAGAACTGAGATTCAAATCCAGCCCATTTGCTTCTAGAATCAAAACATTTAACCATTGTGTTATCCTGTATTAAAGTGAGTAGGGGTGATATATTTTTAATGACTGACATTTTAGGCATAGCAAGCACTTTGGGGAAGATATTTTGGGTCAAATGTACTACCATGTGATAGATCCAGCCCAAACCTAGACTTCAGGGTCAAGTCCTTTTTGTGTGTGTGTTCCTATTTTTGTATCATCCACTTTCCACTTCTGAACACAAAGAATTGCTCTTCACAAAGCTTGAATGTTGGGTGATGGCAAATCTGAGGGCGGGTGGGCAACAACCTTTTAAACTCTTTGCAAGATGCATGTTTATCAGGAACTGGACTGTTTTGACCTTGAACTCAGCTTCATCTAAACCTTAGCTATAGTAATTGTTGACATCATTAAATCTACTGATGCTCTTAGAGACTTTTTAGCAATAGTAGAGGGTGTGTTTAATAATTGAGCAGCCTAATTTATTGGGAGAAAAATTAACCTCTGTGGACAGAGGGTTTTGCAGCCAAAATATACTACAGTAGCAGAGTAGAAAGAAGAAATAAGAAACTTCACTGGAAAAAAAAAAAAGATTTCCAATTTCCCTTTTCTAAATTTCACACATGTTAACTATATTCAATTTATGGTATTTAACTCCCTCTGAATGACCAAAGGCAATATTAACTACAAGAAAGCCCAAATCTAGTACACAAACTCTTACATATCTATGAGTAACCCTGATCTTCTTTTTTAAAAAGTTACGCTTTTAGTAGTTTTATGAGTCCTTATTGTAGAGAAGAAACATTGAATTATAGAAATCCAGACATTTTGGCAATTATGTTTTCTAATGTTCACAGCTTAATGATGTATTAATTGGGGGTTGAGGCAAGTGACTTGAGCAAATGCATCAGGGACTAAAGTATTAATAGAATAAACCTAGATGACCTTGGGTTTGGTGATGCATTTAGATAAAACACAAAAGACAGGATCCATGAAATAAATAATTGATAAGCTGAACTTTATTAAAATTAAAAACTTTCACTCTGCAAAAGTAATACCAAGAAAATGAGACAAGCCACAGACTGGAACTAAATATTTGCAAAGGCACCTCTGATGAAGAACTGTTTTCCAAAATATACAAAGAACTCTTAAAACTCAACATTAAAAAAAGAAACAACTTGATTAAGAAATGGGCCAAAGAACTTAGTGGACCTTGATCAATATAGATATACAGATGGCAAATACAAAAATATACTCCACATCATATGTCACCATAGAAATGCGAATTAAAACAACAGTGAGATACCCCTACATATCTATTAGTATGGTCAAGCTCTAGAACACTGACAACTCCGAATGCTAACAAGGATGTGGAGCAAGAGAAACTCATTCATTGCTAGTGGAAATGCTAGTGCTAATGGTGCAGCCAATTCGGAAGACAGTTTGGCAATTTTTTATGAAAATAAACATAATCTTACCATACAATCCAACAATCATGCTCCCAAAGGAATTGAAAAATTATGTCTACACAAGTAACTTTAATCAGATGTTTATAATGGCTTTATTAATAATTGCCAAACTTGGAAGCAACTAAGATGCCCTTCAGTGGGTGAATAAACAAACTGTGGTATAACCAGAAAATGGAACATTTATTCAGCACTAAAAAGAAATGAGCTATCAAGCCATGAAAAGACATGGAAATACTTTTTTTTAAAAGATTTTATTTATTTACTTGAGAGAGAGAGTGAGCAAGAGAGAGCAAAAGCTGGGTGAGCGGCAGGCAGAGGGAGAGGCAGACTCCCTCCTAAGCAGGGAGCCTGACATGGGACTCGATCACCCAGGATCATGACATGAGTGGAGGGCAGACGCTTAACTGACTGAACCACCCAGGTGCCTGACATGGTAGTACTTTAAATGCATATTACTAAGTGAAAGAAGCCAAAATGGAAAGGCTACAAACTATATGATACCAACTCTATAATATGCTGGAAAGGGCAAATCTATGGAGACAGTTAAAAGATCAGTGGTTTTCAGGGGTTGTGGTGGGATACAGAGGCCTAGAGATGAATAAGCAGAGCACAGAGGATTTTTAGGGCAGGGAAAAATACTCTGTATGATATATTATGATAGACACATGTCATCTTACAATTGTCCAGATTCATAGAATGTGCAATACCAAGAGTTAACCCTAATGTAAACTATGGACTTCGGGTGATTTTGATGTGTCACTGTAAGTTCATCAGCTGTAACAAATGTACCATTCTGGGGGTGGGATGATAATAGCGGAGTTCATGCATGTGCGGGGGCAGGAGGCAAGTGGAAAATTTCTGATCTTCCCCTCAATTTTGCTTTGAACTTCAAATTTTTCAAAAAAATAAAGTCTTAGAAAAAGAGCTGCTGTATGTGGTACCTGGGTAGCTCAGTCAGTTAAGCCTTCTGCCTTCAGCTCAGGTCATGATCTCAGGGTCCTGGGATCAAGCCCCATGTTGGGCTTTCTGTGAAATACGTAGCCTGCTTCTCCCTCTGCCTGCCCCTCTGCCTGCTTGTACACATACTCTCTCTCTCTGTGAAATAAATAAATAAAACCTTAAAAAAAAAAAAGCTGCCATGAAATAAATATCTCAAATTGAGATTTGGAAATAAACAAGATATATCTATCCAGAAACTGGCTTTTTGGTGTAAAAAAAATGAGAGGCTTGTTAAATTCCAGCAGTATTTAAATACATAACCAAAATTTGATTTATTGTATGTCACTAATTAAGTTCAATACAAATATAAAACCATCAGCTATTTAAATGATTACTTTTATTTAAATGTGATTGTAAAACAATGATTTCATCAATTGTTTGACAATAGGCAAGTAAACAAGTAAACCTAAAAAGTATGAGTCAGGATAAATGATAGGTAGAAACATGAGCTTGATGTTCTTGAGAATCACAAATGGAATATGACTACTTAGATAGGGTGGTTTGGAAGATTTTTATTAGGAAAGTGACATTTAAATTGTAACCTACCCTCAAGGAACATATAGACCAGTGTGGGACACAGACCAGGAATCAATGACGTATGATTCAGTTTGATAAAGATTACCACAAACCTAGGACTGTGGTGATGAAAAAACAGAGTGGGGATCATCTGTTATTTGTCTGGAAAATCTCCACAGACCTCATAAATATTTGGGCTGGGATACAAAGGGTAAGTAAGAGTTTGGATGTCTGTTATGTGTTCTCTATAATTTGCTAATGCCAGGGGGTTACCAGAGCAGATACATAATAGGTTTTTTAGTGAATGCTGTCCCACATCACCCAGACCGTCAACACCATGCAAATGAGTCACTTTTTTTTGAGATTCCTTCACTGAAGAGAGCCTTATTCAAAAACTGGTCATTTGAGGGTGGGGGAGATACAAAAGGCCCGCTTTCCCTGCCTCCATCTGAAGGTTTCTCTTCAGAGGTGAAGATTCATCCAGTTTCAGAACTATGCATGGGATCTAGAATCAGCAAAAGCCTAAGTTGTGACTTTACTACAATTCAGCTTCTCCTCCTGTCTAGTCCTGTTTCCTTCACTCCCTCACAAGTTTTGATCTTCAATAAAGAAACTCCGGCATGCAAATATCTGTCACAGAGTTTGCTTCCAGGAAAACCAACCTGCAACCACTCCTCAATAACTTATTGATTGTTTGGTTGACTGAAATTTATTTAGGAATAAAGATGGGAGTAAAGCGTACATTAATACTTAGTACGGACTGCTACAAATATTAGAGGGAGATGGTGAAGATTGAGGTCCAGATGCCTCAGTACATTCTTTTGTGCTGTGTGCTCTGTGCACATCCTCTTACTATTTTGAGTCAAGTTAGGTCCCCCCTATTACTTGTAATGTTGATGTTTAAGGATAATTAAAGTAAATGATTCCCATCCTGTCTGGCTCCCACCTCAAGCTCTTGAGAAGAATTTCAGAAGCAGCAAATTGCTAGCTCTCCTCTGATGGGTAATTTGGTTTTATGCATTATGAATTACTTCCATAATGCTGGTGAGGCATAAGTGGAATTTACACTAAAGGGATCATCCTGGGCCTCAAGATGAGCTTCAAACTACCAAAATCCAAGGAGGGAGGTTCACATAACTGTAGTTAGATGTGGGCACAGATAAACTTTTGTGATTGGTTACCTTCTTTTAAGTCTCCATTTTTCTGGTGACAGTCTTCCTTGTCATGGGTTTGGGACATCAAATATTTTGAGTTGGTGATACAGGAACTCCAATTTTTAAAATTATTGGTACCTCATTGCAACTTCTGATTTCAGAAGTTTTACATTTACTAGAAACGTTAGTGCTGATGCATTTGATTGCATAATTAGAGACGGCCCCCTGAAGCATTGTTATTTGGCTTTCCTTTCCAGCTTTCTGGAGATTTTGAGAGAAGATGTCTAGCCTCCCCTAGGTGTGTCTGTCAAACACTTGATTGTTATTCAGTGTGAGACTAAGATGACTGATAAAATAAATGAGTAGAATAAACAGCAGAATTAGTTTTTAATTTCCTTTTTCTCTTGATTGCTCACAGTGTGTGTTTGCAAAGGCATGAAATTATGGCACCTCTTTTGTAGCAGAAATGCCAAGAGCTTGTTTAGTTTGCTGTGCTAAAAATGATGATTTTCAAGACCCGTTACAAAGAAGGTAAAATGAAAGAGAGAAGCATTTTGAGGGGGAAAATGAAAACAAAATGGTTTTGGTTTTGCTTTTCTTAAGCTCTCTTCTGTATGGTCATCTTACCTTTTTTTCTAATGAAAAGTTTGTAATGATAATTCAGATGTGAATTCTACAAAGCCTTACCTGTCTTATTCCTTCCCTTCTATTCTCCTCCCCTCCTTTTTCCTCTTTCTCTTCTTTTTCTTCTCCTACTCCTCTTCCTCCTTTTCTGGTGATATTTTAGCACTACAAGTTCAATCTTGGTTAATGATGTTAATGATTAGGAATCGTAGATGCATCTGGCAGGGAAGATACCATTGCCTTTCTTTTGCCTAGTCCATATTTAGCTCAACTCATCTCCAATATGTTAATGATGAGATCAGTCTGGACTCTGCTGGAAAATTTTTGGGGACTTTGATTTGGTCTTTTCGTTCTATTGTACCTTGAACAAGTCACTTAGCTACTAATTAATCACTTAATTAGTATTTATTTGGCACTACCCAGTTACCAGGGGTTTTGGTAAACACTGAGAATAAGATGGGAAACAAAATAACCTGGCATTTCCCTCATGGACACTGCAGTCTAGAGAGCATAGAAAATGAGAGGTAGATTAGCTGAGATGTGTAAGAAAGATAGGCAGGGGCCTGATCCTATGGTAGTTTTAAGGTATGTTAAAAACTTTGTTTTTATTCCAAAAGGGTTAAGAAACCTTGGAAAGATTTTAAGTGTGAAAATGATATGATCAGATATGATTTTCATAAATCTGGAGTCTGGGCTAGATAATGAACAATGAAGAGGCATATGGCCAGAAAAGAGTGAGAGACAATGACAGTGTAGACTGAAGTCTGGCAGAGGAGGTAGTCGTGTTTTTGAAGATAAAGAGAAATGGACAGATTTTTAAAGATTTGAGGTAACCTCAATGAGACCTGGTGAAGGAGAAAGGGGATTAAATAAAAACTTTAGATTCCTGACTTGGGTTTTTGGATGGATAGGTGGCTCTGCCATTTGTTGAGATGGAAAACAATGAATGAGAATTAGGTTCAAAGGGGAAGATAAATTCAGTTCTCAACATGTTAAATTTGAAATGCCACTGAGGCATTCAAGTGGGGATGCCAAGGAGCCACGTTGGAATTTAGGTTTGGAACTCAAAGGAAAGATCTGAGCTGGAGATATATAAGAAGCTGATAATAAATGAATAGTAAGTGATGCTTTGAGCATAGCTGCTGAGAGCACCTTGAGAGAAAAACATTGTGTAGTATTCAGAAGGAAGAGAGTGTAGAAAAGGGAACCTTGGTCCAAAGTCTAAAGATCACCAACATATCAGGAGTGTGTGTGTGTGTGTGTGTGTGTGTGTGTGTGTGTGTGAGAGAGAGAGAGAGAGATGGAGAGAGACAGAGAGAATCATTGTGTAAATTAAGCAATAAGGGTATCTATTAAAGTAAGAGAAGGACTGAGATATTCAGAGATTTGAGGAGAAATGAGGAAGTCTGAAATAGTTCTTGCAGAAAGTGGATGAAGAATTATAGAAGAAATACAGTAGAATTTTTTAGGTGTTTAGACCTATTGAGGTTATTCATCATAAATTTAAAGCAGTTTCAATCTGTTCAGTAAATTTCTCAAAGCAATGTTTGACTTTCTAGGCATAAGAATGGAGAAAAGAGGTTTGAAATGGTGTGGGATTTTCTTGATGGGTTTGATTTAGAAAAATAGAGCAGGAAGGAAAAGTTAGATTTGGCAAGGGGGTTTTAAAATGAAGACTATGAGTTTTAAACTTGGATTAAAAGTAATTAAAGGCAGGAAGAGACTAAGACTATTAGGCCGAAGTATAAATGAAATGGAGGTGCTGATACGATCCACATGGCTTTGAGTGAGCAAGATAGGAGAACAGGACACCATGGTCAGAAAAAAGGATGCTTGAATTAGTGGTTTTGGGGCAGAGAGATTAGGATAATGAACAGAGACAATTACAACTATGGATGGCTGAGGTGAGTGGAAGAGAAGGCTTCAGGCATGACAAGGTCAACAAACTGAGAAGTGTGGGTAGATATGACATTCACTCAAGATAACTGCAGGAATTGGTTAGTGTAGACTCTAAGTCAGGTGCCAAGAATTTTATGAACAAGGAGAATGGTATGGAGATAATTCCTCTGCAATAATAATAGATCAATAATTATAAGGAAAACAATAATAATAATTAAGATCTACTGATTATTTTTCTCTGCTAAGAATTAATTGCTTTATATGCATTATGTCCATTAACCTGTACCATAAACTAAAGACATTATTATCCCCATTTTATTATTACAAGGGCATTATTATCCCCCATTGAGGAAACTGAAATCATAGGGAATATTAGATTAAAACCAGGGTCTGACTATAGAACTCACAGCTTATTCATTATTTTATACTACCTATTCAACAAGCTTTTGGAAGGATTAATTGTGATATGTAAATGTGGAAAATGTATGTGATTGTTAAATTCCAAAATGAATACAAATGTGAAGTACAAGGCATATTTAATACTATTATTATTATTATTATTATTATTATTATTATTTGCTTCTCTAAGCTAATTTCTCCTCTCCTGCATACTCAAGTAACTAAATCCATGCTTGGGTGAACAAACCCATTAGTCTACGGCCGGAAAATGGGCTTTGGTCAAAACAAGTAGAGTACCTGGATCCATAAAGAGAGTCAGTGAGGTTGTCTCTTATATTCATCCCTATGGTGTACTCACAGCCTAATTTACATAATTTTTAAGAAAATCTTGTGATGCCATAGAGCTGGTGAGGATTAACAGGCCCTGAGTTCTAGAGAACATTTTCTCCCTTCTAATCAAACTGGCCTGAAAGGCAAAGGGAATCCCCATGAAACACTGGAAAACAATGAAATGCACCCAGCTCATTAGCTCCTTAGCTCTAGGTACAACTGTAGGATAGAGATGGCAGATCAGGGTAGGAAGAAGAACTCAAGAGAGGCTTCATGGAGAAGATGGTTCTAAAGCTGGACCTTGAGTGGGCATCTTTAGAATATTCTTACTGATTTGTACCTGAAATGAAAACTGTGCCACATTTTGCCAAAATATTCTACATGCTCTAGTATAGATTTAATAAATTAGTAAAAGGCTACATCTATGTATGATTATTAGAAATAAATAGACATTTTATCTACAGTAGCATTCTTGGTTTCAAATAGCATATGATAATAAAATGTACGGTTTTGGAAGTGAAGAATAGACATAGATGAGTTGAACCAACAAACATTTTTTGTATCTAGACTCTCTGAAACTACTGGTTTCAGATGTATATCTATATGTAGATATAGATATTTCAGAGATATATATTATACATACTCTATTATATGTATAATATATAACAATATGTATATTATGTGTATAATACATATATGTAATAACATGTAATATATACATATATTGTACATACACATATGTGTATATAATTAAGATATATAAATATATAATACATACATACATATATATACACATATATAAAAATATATGTATATTTTTCTTCCTGAGAGGAAATACAAGAGAGGGAACAGAAGACTGGTCTAAGAAATGGGGAAGTGCATTCTTACCAACGATTTGCCCCATTCATTCTGGAAATAAAAAGTCCCATGACCTCTCTGAGTCTTTGATTCTTCATCAACAAAATAAAAGATTGCATCTGGTTACATGATTCCATGGTTTTGATTCGATGTTAGAGCATCTATGAGCCTCCTTTGTCCTGCCTCTGCCTGGAGTGATACTGAGAGGAAGCAGCCCCTCTACCTGTTTTCATATGATTTTTCTGAGCTTCTGGGATATTGCACAAGGAATTTCTGAAATACGGATATGCATTCCCAATGCATAATCACTCTTGTTCAAGTCAGTGGCTTGGCTAGGGGGAACTTGCCCCTTGATTGACTTTCTGTACAGTAAAGATGTGTTTCCCGTGACATCGTTTTGCTTTTTATTGAGAAGTCTCTTTCATGCATGTAGAACAAGACCATTGGTGATGTGTATTTGCTGCTTTATGATGACAACTGCACAAGTATTTCCATTATGTAGCTCATTTTTCAGGAGCTTAGACCTTTTCAGTCATGGTCTACTTTTGGCAAATCATGAGACGGGCTTTCAGTTAAGGGTATTTAATTTTAGAGTGTTGGCAGAAAGCCTCATGGTACTTTCACTTTCCTTGTCTCTTTTATGCACATGCGTGTGCACGCACATACCCACACACACAGACACCCTAAACAAATGCAAAACAAAGACATGAAACCATTATGGAAACAAGAACTAGTACATGCATATACTACAGCTTCATAAAGAATCCGAATTAAAGTGAAATTTGCCAGGCCCCTACTTCTCAATGTTTTAATGATGATGGACACGTAAATGAATACAACATTTGAAGGATTCAAATTTAAACATTCAGAAGCTTTATTCTCTGAGTTATTATTTCATTGGGATTTGAAGCATGAAACCTAAAAAAGTGTTTCTTTCCCCTTGGAAGCAGGCACATAACTCCCATTAACTCCAGAAGGAGGAATTATACATGAGAGTGAGGACAGACAATAGACAAATAAGTATGCATGTTAGGTTGCCAGACTAACTCAATAGCCTATGATAGATCTTTGAGAGCCTTTATAGTCTATGAGATCAATAATCCATTATAGCTCATACTGGTGACTAAATGACTTCGGGGATTGGTAATGGCATCTGAAATCTTTTACCTTTAAGCCATGGCTTGTAATAAATCTTAAGTTCCTCTCAGACATAACTACCTGGTTGCAATAAGGGTGTCTTAGTTTCAGCACCTTGAGGAAGGCTAGCAAATAATAAGACTCAATACATAGATATTGAATGAAAGGATGAACAAAGAGAAAAATATTTTTTCCTTCATACTCAGATCTCTTCAGATTCTCAGTTTTTCCTGGGCTTGGCACATTCAGGTTTTGCCTGATACCTGGTTATTTCTTCTTCCCATCTCTGACCCAATGCTGAGGTTACCTGCTTCTCTTCTCAAAATCATGGTGTTTCTTTTGCCAGATCACAATCATTTTGTCATTGGACTTGCTAATCAATGACTCTTTTTGAGAGGAAGAGGGTATGAGTTGTTGAATCATTGTAACCTATGGAAACAAGATATTACCAAGAGCTCTTAGTCTTAGATAATTTAGAAATTATCATTTCTAAAGTGAGAGGCAGAAAAGAGAAAAGGCCAGTTTCCAGCATGAAATCTGGCATATAACAGATGTTCAAATAAGGTTCAACAAATATATAAATAATTAGAAACAAAAATGATAAAGCTGTGCACATCTATCTGTGGCATGATATTAAAGGTTTTATTTACATTTCTTATTAAGTCCTCCCAAGATTACTAAAAAAGTATATCTCATCTTCATTTTTAAAGATCAGAAAACATTAAAATAAACTTAAGAACTTTCTCCAGACAACCTATCTCATGTATCTCTGAACCAGAATTCTGTTCCAGGTCAGTCTGACACAATTTTGTTTTTGCTGCTGTCATGTTGTTCTGCATTGTTTTTTCTCCCACTAATTTTATGTTCTAACTTTGGAACTGTGGTTACACTGGCAGCACGAGGCAGTGTGTGAGCCTTAGTTGTACTTTCATAATATTTATGATATCAGGCACAAGCTATGCCAAGTCATAGTGACAGTAGCTAACATGTTTAGGGATATCATGCCTACTAGCTTACATTTATATACCTAAACATATATGATGCCATTTGATCATTATAACAAGCCTGTGAGGAGTAAGGCATGTATTTTTCAGATGCTAAAACTAAGATCCACAGCTCTGACACATCATAATCATAATCACCCATAATTTGCATTAGAATTCACTCTTGGTTTTGTACATTCTGTTAGTTTGGATAAATGTATAGTGACATGTATCCATCATAAGATTATCATACAGACTATTTTAAGTGCTCCAAAAATCCTCTGTGTTCTGCCTATTCATCCCTCACCCCCCCACAACCCCTGACAACCACTGATTTTTTTTCACATGTAAGCAGAGAATACTCTTTCCAGAAAAGTACCTCTGAAAAGAAGGGAGATATGAATCATGAGGTCAATGGCAGGCCTTTATTTTTCTTTAAAATAAAAGAGATCATTCATTTATAAACTACAGGGAAGTAGTTTGAATACACAGAAGAAAATAGGTCAATTAGTGGAGTGAGAGTGGAGCAGAAGAATTGAGAGGAGGTAGTCTATATCAGGAGGTTGAATTGTGCTTCAAGAGTTTACTATGCAAGAAGTATTTCCATGCTAGTCACTTTCCAGACCTCTCTCTTTCTCTCGTGCATGTATGCATGTGCACATGCGCACGAGTACACACACAGACACACACACCCAGAGTCACTCTGACCTTCTGTCTATGCAGAACATTGACACTGTATTGCCACATTTACCAATAGCATCCAAAGGATTATTGACCTTTTTGATCCTACTCCTCATCTGACAATACAATAGAATAAACTTTGGTAACAAACGTGGCTTCCATCCTTGTACTCCACTTGATCCCTGTGGCTTGCAGAAAGTGATATGTAATTCAAAGAGTATCATTAAAAGCCTTTTAATAGATGGATAGATAGGTAGGTAGATATTACATATCCACTATATATCTATATATATGTTTTCCTTTGTACAGCAAAGGAGACCACCACTAAAATGAAAAGGCAACTTAGTAAATGGGAGAAAATATTTACAAATCATGTATCTGACCAAAAGCTAATATCTAAAATATATAAAGAACTCCTATAACTCAAAAGCGGAAAAAAAAAATAACCCAGAAAATTCAATTAAAAAGCTGGGCAATATATCTGAATAGACATTTTTCCAAATAAGACATATACATGATCAATAGGCATATAAAACTGTGTGTCACAATGAGGGAATTTTACTGTATGAAAATTACAAACTATTTTCCAGGTCATAAGAGCTACCTAAAATGGAAAGCAGACTAAGACAAAGGAATCTAACTGTGTTACAAATGACTAATAACTAGACTGAAGAGAATAAGAAAAAAAAAGCAACCATCCTACATAATTATGGAAAACAATATTTTGATTAGAAACTGAAAGCTTGGGGCGCCTGGGTGGCACAGCGGTTAAGCGTCTGCCTTCGGCTCAGGGCGTGATCCTGGCGTTATGGGATCGAGCCCCACATCAGGCTCCTCTGCTATGAGCCTGCTTCTTCCTGTCCCACTTCCCCTGCTTGTGTTCCCTCTCTCGCTGGCTGTCTCTATCTCTGTCGAATAAATAAATAAAAAATCTTTAAAAAAAAAAAAAAGAAACTGAAAGCTTAAGACAAACAAGCAAATAAACAAACAAACAAAAAGTCTACAAATTCTGTACTCTAATTGGTAAAATAATTTCTCAGAGGATCATGGTTTAGCAATTCCAAAATTACCTATATGTATACTAGGGTTGAACAAATAATTAAGTATATTGTAGATAATAGGAGCCATATTTCTCACGGTCTGACAAAGAAATTACTAATAAGGACAGAACTGAAGGCAAGAATGAACCCTGTGCTGATGAATCAGACTTGGTATTAGCTTGGGTATTTTTAAAAATTTGTAGAAGATGGAGTGAATATAGGTTGTATGTATGTGTGTATGTACATACGTATGTATGCATGAGTTACTAATACCCATACATAGAGTCCCTAGCTCTGTCCACTGAGAGAGCCTAGAAGCACTCACTCCCCAGAAGAAATGAGCACTGCCAGTAGTCAGACCTTGGTTCCTGAATACCATCCTCCATTACAATGAATCAAGGCTCCTTGGAGAATTGGGTGATTCCTTGGAAGAAGCAAAATAGAACCTGTTAGGCATCTCTGGGCTAGATAGCTCCCATCAGCCAAGGGCAATCCTGAGATGGGAGCAGGTATGAAAACAACAGCAACCAATCTCTTCTCTGCATCTATGATCTTTTTACTATCTCCAGAGTTTTACCTTTTGCAGAATGTCATATAGGTGGAATCATATGGTATGTAACCATTTCAGATTGGTTTTGTTACTTAATAATATGCATTTAAGGTATCTCCATATTTTTGATGTCTTGATAACTTTTTTTAGTGCTGAATAATATTCCATTTTCTGGATGTACTACAGTTCATCCATTCACCTACTGAAAGGCACCTCAGTTCCTTGCAAGTTTTAGCAATTACGAATAAAGCTGCTATAAACATCCACGTACGGGTTTTTGTGTGGGCATAAGTTTCCAGTTCATTTGGGTAAATACAAAGGAATATGACTGCTGTATCATATGGTAAGAATATGTTCAGTTTTTCGAGAAACTTTCAAAGTTACTGTACTGTTTTACATTTCCCCCAACAATGTCCCTGAGTCCCTGTTGTTCTGCATCCCTAGCAGTATTTGGTGTGGTTAGTGTTCTAGATTTTGGCCGTTCTAATAGCTGTGTAGTGGTCAGGGCACTTGATTTTCTTACTTGAAATGACAGCACTAAGAAGTAGTCTCATTTTATTACTCTGGTGCTCATTTTGTTACACCAGATCCTCCCCTAGGAAGGTCGCGATCACTGGCACTACTGTGCCTCTAAACACTCAGTTATGCTACTTATTTGCACCCTCCCTTTCCTTCCTTCCATAATACAGAGTTTGAAATAATTTCTAATTATCACAGTGCTGGGAAAAGAACATAAGCTAAGTAGTCAGGAGACTTTAAATATGGCTCCAGGTCATGCAATAATAACTTGTGAGTCATTTAAAGCAATGTAACCCTTCTGAGTCTTCATTTCTCCATTTAAAAAAAAAAATAGTATTTGTTCCACCCAATATGGATGAAGTGAAAATAAACTGCGGTAGAACACATACCTTCAGTTACTGGATCGGCAGTCAATATAAGATATCGTCATTATTTTGTAAAAGCAAGAACAAAGCACAATGCAATGTTTCATGCAGTTAGAGGACAGATTTTCTGTCCTTACAGGCAAGGTCAGGGTGTTGCAGGCCCAAACTACTGATGCCTCCCAATGCCCAGGGATTTTAGGTGCAGGGAACATGTCTGATTCGTGCTTGTGTTTTGCACTGTGTCTTGTGCATAAAGAGGGCCAGGTAAATGTGTGTGGAATGGAAGGAATTTGATGCCCTGGAGGCTAGTGCTAGTTCTATTTCTGCTAAGATAAAACATATGTTTCTCAACTGGCAGATAATGGGTGATATAATAAAAAATGGAAGAGGGGGACTCTGCGGAATAGAAATGGAGAAAAAATAGAAAAGAAAATACTTTTGCCTTCCATGTTAACATTTCCATATTCAATAAGATTCATTTGTGAGGAAATTATGGACCTAGAACACACTGTTTTCCTGTTGAGGGGATTTTACACAATCTCAAAATCAGCCCTTTGATCCCAGAGAATTTCCAGTTTTGTTGCAGAGATATGATCACATAGAACCATGAAAAATAAAACCAAGATAAATGAAAGTTTTGTTTATTGGTCACTACTGATAAATACTGTATGAGTTTTTAAATGTGTGCATATATGTATGTATACATATTCACAATTTTTAAGGTAAAATTGTAGTAACCCTAGTAAATATTGCAATTACCCTAATTATACAGAATGAAAAATAGGGTAAAAGAGGTGAAGTGATTTATCTATAGTCACACAACTAAAATATGGTATATCCGAGTTTTTGTTTGTTTGTTTTATAAGAGGGATAGAGAGCGAAAGAAGGTGGGGGAGGGGCAAAAGGAGAGGGAGAGAGAGAATTTTAAGCAGGCTCCACACCCACCGTGGAACCTGATAAGGGACTTAGCCTCACAACCCTGAGATCATGACCTGAGCTGAAATGAAGAGCTGTACACTTAACTGACTGAGCCACCCAGGTGCCCATAGGAAGATCTAAGATTTATTTTATTTTATTTTTAAAAGATTTTATTTACTTATTTGAGAGAGAGCACATGAGTGAGGGGGAGGGGCAGAGGGAGAAGGAGAAGCAGACTCCCCACTGAGCAGGGAGTCCCTTGATCCCAGGACCCCGAGATCATAACCTGAGCCAAAGGCAGACACTTAACCAACGGAGCCCCCCAGCTGCCCCAAGCTCTGAGATTTCAGTCCCAGTCTGCATATGACCAGTTCTGCACCGCATGTTTTGCAAGTGAATAAGTGTGAAATTTTGTGTTTCTTACTAAAATAACAATGACAATAGATGATCTGGGCCATCCGTGAATGTTTTCAACTTAAATTCGTTACTTTTTCAACTTAAATTCATTACTAAAAAGATAATATGTTTTAGATAGGTGGGTAAGAACATTCATATTGTCAGGAAAGATCATGAAGACATCTTTTTAAGAGAGAGAAAGTTGCCAGATTGTCAAACATTTTCAAACTTAAGGTACTTTTCTGAATTCAATTATATCATTTGAATCATGACCTTCTTCCTTATTTAATACTTCCTTATTTATTCATCCAATTATCAAAATCAAGTATTGCCATGTACTAGCCAGGCTGTAGTCTAGGTGCTAGAAATACAGTGAGTAAAACATAAAAATCACTGCCTTGGATATCAGAAAGAGGCCCCGGATTGGATGTGCAGATGTGGGAGAGAGGCAGAAAGTAACATCTGCTTCCCTGACTCTTTCCTCCTAAGAAACAGCCTTAAGCCCCTTGTGGGGGTGGTAGTGTGAGAGAATGATACATCCTCTCACCCCTAAGGCCACTGGAGGAGGAATAGAAGCAAAGCCCATATGTTTCTGAGAAAGGATAGGAAACCCTCCAAATTTTATTCACTATGTTATAGCATTCCAAAAATGATATAACAGATGTAGAGAAGTATTGGGCTCATGCCTACAGGCTTCACAGGCCTCAGAGGTAGCCTCTTACCCCAAAGCAACTTTTGAAGATGCAGTTTTAGCTCAAGTGGCGTGATGCTACCTTGCCAAGCTATGGTGTTACTGGTGTGCTATTTACCTTCCATGAGCTATGTATGAAATCATTTCTCCCATCACCAAACTGTGAGGATCTAGGGAAATGAGGTAGAATGGGAGTGGCTACTCTGACTCTTCTCCCTAATCAATCCACTTGCAAAAGTTTTATTTCTGTCTTCGTGGTATTCAAAGCTGTTTTAGAAGCCACTATTCCATGGAGAAGTTATCAGCAGATGTAGGAGCAGCCGTATGAGTTTTTCAGCGGCTTCTTTGACAAGATCCTAGATATCGTGTATCAGTGGCATTATACACCACTGGGACCCTTGGTGATTGCTTCCTGGAGATTCTTGACATTTGCAATGCCTTCTGGGAAGCCCACTTGGGTGCTGCAGGTACCCAGGAACTGTGGTAGCCACTCCTCCAACTTTTGTTCTCAGCCCTTCCAATGGTTGAATAGGCCTCTAATTCTGTATTAAGCCCTTCCTACTTGGGCGATCTAGAATGGCTTCTGTTTTGCTGCCTGAACTCTGACTGATAAAAGGTCTTTATGATTTGGATGTGTTCCCAGGGAGAGAAAACAAATCACCAAAGTGGGTAGACGTGAGGGGATTGGTGTGAACTGGGACATGTAACAAATTGGGGAAAAGCAAATATGTGTGTAGTCCCAAGAGGCCTAGTCCAGTGGAATGACACCCTAAGGAAATCCTCATATCATGAATATAATAAAGTCTTTACTCACATGAAACACAGTAGTAAACCTCGCCTGTATAGAGTTATTCAGTTTATAAAACAGTTTCATAAACATTAACTCCCTTGGATTTGGGGAGAAGTCTCAGAGTGAAGAGGTGAAATACATACCCTCTGTCTCACTCCCTTCTACGCAATCATCTTATCTCAACACCATAGAAATTCTGTGTGAGTGGTAGGGCGGACACTATTATTTGTCCTTTACAGATGATGAAACTGAAGGTTTGAACCATTAGATTTATTTCATTAACTTACTCAATGGACAGATGTATGCTGGTCATTCGTTGTGTGTCAGCCGTTGTGTTAGAGACCGGGGATAAAAGAATAAACAAGACAAACATCTCCTGGCCCTCATGCTTCTTACTTAGTGAGGAACACTGATGTGACATAAATGATGTTTAGTATAATAACTACTTTTACAAAAGGGAAAGACAAAGGGTGCTATGGAGGCCTCAGCTTTAATGAGACTCAGGGAAGGCCTCTCCGGGGAGCTAATACCTACCCTGTTACTGGGAACTGAAGATTGACTAAGCAGTGGGGCCTGGCCCACACTCACATAGGCAGGAAATGGAAAATCCTGGAATGCATTTCAATTTCAGGTTCCTGAACTTTGGGTCCAATGCTCTCTTCCCTATACAAGGTTGATGGAGTTGCAGCTACTTTCCTGACCCTGAGGACAGAGGCTGTGCAGTATTTGTATCAATCTGGAAGTAAATAACATATCTAATCCTCTATGGCTATTTTGGTTTGGCTGTTTTGGCTGTTGCTTCCTTGTAAAGAGTATAAATCTCAACATAATATGTAAAATCTATGTGTCAGGGCCTAGGCAGTTCTAATACTTCAGAAACACTCATTTCCATTCTGAGGCATGGAAAGGGAGACCAAACTATTAGATTGAATCATATGGAATTGCTGGTATTTTATCATTTTGACATCAAAAATGGCAGTTTCATAGGTTCTTA
>NC_048225.1:38721625-38735785 GCF_002007445.2 Ailuropoda melanoleuca
GGAGAGGGAGAGAGAGAATTTTAAGCAGGCTCCACACCCACCGTGGAACCTGATAAGGGACTTAGCCTCACAACCCTGAGATCATGACCTGAGCTGAAATGAAGAGCTGTACACTTAACTGACTGAGCCACCCAGGTGCCCATAGGAAGATCTAAGATTTATTTTATTTTATTTTTAAAAGATTTTATTTACTTATTTGAGAGAGAGCACATGAGTGAGGGGGAGGGGCAGAGGGAGAAGGAGAAGCAGACTCCCCACTGAGCAGGGAGTCCCTTGATCCCAGGACCCCGAGATCATAACCTGAGCCAAAGGCAGACACTTAACCAACGGAGCCCCCCAGCTGCCCCAAGCTCTGAGATTTCAGTCCCAGTCTGCATATGACCAGTTCTGCACCGCATGTTTTGCAAGTGAATAAGTGTGAAATTTTGTGTTTCTTACTAAAATAACAATGACAATAGATGATCTGGGCCATCCGTGAATGTTTTCAACTTAAATTCGTTACTTTTTCAACTTAAATTCATTACTAAAAAGATAATATGTTTTAGATAGGTGGGTAAGAACATTCATATTGTCAGGAAAGATCATGAGGACATCTTTTTAAGAGAGAGAAAATTGCCAGATTGTCAAACATTTTCAAACTTAAGGTACTTTTCTGAATTCAATTATATCATTTGAATCATGACCTTCTTCCTTATTTAATACTTCCTTATTTATTCATCCAATTATCAAAATCAAGTATTGCCATGTACTAGCCAGGCTGTAGTCTAGGTGCTAGAAATACAGTGAGTAAAACATAAAAATCACTGCCTTGGATATCAGAAAGAGGCCCCGGATTGGATGTGCAGATGTGGGAGAGAGGCAGAAAGTAACATCTGCTTCCCTGACTCTTTCCTCCTAAGAAACAGCCTTAAGCCCCTTGTGGGGGTGGTAGTGTGAGAGAATGATACATCCTCTCACCCCTAAGGCCACTGGAGGAGGAATAGAAGCAAAGCCCATATGTTTCTGAGAAAGGATAGGAAACCCTCCAAATTTTATTCACTATGTTATAGCATTCCAAAAATGATATAACAGATGTAGAGAAGTATTGGGCTCATGCCTACAGGCTTCACAGGCCTCAGAGGTAGCCTCTTACCCCAAAGCAACTTTTGAAGATGCAGTTTTAGCTCAAGTGGCGTGATGCTACCTTGCCAAGCTATGGTGTTACTGGTGTGCTATTTACCTTCCATGAGCTATGTATGAAATCATTTCTCCCATCACCAAACTGTGAGGATCTAGGGAAATGAGGTAGAATGGGAGTGGCTACTCTGACTCTTCTCCCTAATCAATCCACTTGCAAAAGTTTTATTTCTGTCTTCGTGGTATTCAAAGCTGTTTTAGAAGCCACTATTCCATGGAGAAGTTATCAGCAGATGTAGGAGCAGCCGTATGAGTTTTTCAGCGGCTTCTTTGACAAGATCCTAGATATCGTGTATCAGTGGCATTATACACCACTGGGACCCTTGGTGATTGCTTCCTGGAGATTCTTGACATTTGCAATGCCTTCTGGGAAGCCCACTCGGGTGCTGCAGGTACCCAGGAACTGTGGTAGCCACTCCTCCAACTTTTGTTCTCAGCCCTTCCAATGGTTGAATAGGCCTCTAATTCTGTATTAAGCCCTTCCTACTTGGGCGATCTAGAATGGCTTCTGTTTTGCTGCCTGAACTCTGACTGATAAAAGGTCTTTATGATTTGGATGTGTTCCCAGGGAGAGAAAACAAATCACCAAAGTGGGTAGACGTGAGGGGATTGGTGTGAACTGGGACATGTAACAAATTGGGGAAAAGCAAATATGTGTGTAGTCCCAAGAGGCCTAGTCCAGTGGAATGACACCCTAAGGAAATCCTCATATCATGAATATAATAAAGTCTTTACTCACATGAAACACAGTAGTAAACCTCGCCTGTATAGAGTTATTCAGTTTATAAAACAGTTTCATAAACATTAACTCCCTTGGATTTGGGGAGAAGTCTCAGAGTGAAGAGGTGAAATACATATCCTCTGTCTCACTCCCTTCTACGCAATCATCTTATCTCAACACCATAGAAATTCTGTGTGAGTGGTAGGGCGGACACTATTATTTGTCCTTTACAGATGATGAAACTGAAGGTTTGAACCATTAGATTTATTTCATTAACTTACTCAATGGACAGATGTATGCTGGTCATTCGTTGTGTGTCAGCCGTTGTGTTAGAGACCGGGGATAAAAGAATAAACAAGACAAACATCTCCTGGCCCTCATGCTTCTTACTTAGTGAGGAACACTGATGTGACATAAATGATGTTTAGTATAATAACTACTTTTACAAAAGGGAAAGACAAAGGGTGCTATGGAGGCCTCAGCTTTAATGAGACTCAGGGAAGGCCTCTCCGGGGAGCTAATACCTACCCGGTTACTGGGAACTGAAGATTGACTAAGCAGTGGGGCCTGGCCCACACTCACATAGGCAGGAAATGGAAAATCCTGGAATGCATTTCAATTTCAGGTTCCTGAACTTTGGGTCCAATGCTCTCTTCCCTATACAAGGTTGATGGAGTTGCAGCTACTTTCCTGACCCTGAGGACAGAGGCTGTGCAGTATTTGTATCAATCTGGAAGTAAATAACATATCTAATCCTCTATGGCTATTTTGGTTTGGCTGTTTTGGCTGTTGCTTCCTTGTAAAGAGTATAAATCTCAACATAATATGTAAAATCTATGTGTCAGGGCCTAGGCAGTTCTAATACTTCAGAAACACTCATTTCCATTCTGAGGCATGGAAAGGGAGACCAAACTATTAGATTGAATCATATGGAATTGCTGGTATTTTATCATTTTGACATCAAAAATGGCAGTTTCATAGGTTCTTATGTAATACCGAGCTAACCAACCCAGTCCAGGATTGGAGTAGTCCCAGTAATTCTTTTAACTCCTTTTACAAACATAAGGTATACTTCATTGAAAAAATAATTGCTGTTGATAAAAACAATTATCTAGACCCAGATAATTAGGAAGTCTGGGAGAACTCACAACATTTTGAAAGTTGCCATTATAGTTACGGAGAGAAAGCTCTTTTTAAAAAGTTGTCTAATTTCAAATTGACTTGACCAGGTCAGTAATTTGAGAACTAAAGATCTACAGGATACAATTGACCATTCTGGTTGAATCAATAAAAGATTGACTTAAAAACAGTCTAAATTATAGGGAGAACCATGATGGCACTTAGAAGCATACTTTCTAAACGTAAATTGCTTGAAAATTTGAAATGGGCCATTGCCCGTTATTATGGGACAAAGTCTAAAGCAAGTAAATATTTTAACTTTTAGCATTTGGTGCTAAAGAGTATTTATAAACAGATTATGTAATTTTAAACTTTGCATTGAGAAATTTCCATTGTTTTAAAAAATATGTATTTATTTTACAAACACTGTTTGCAGGGGAAGTGGAGAAACATATTTCCACGTGTTGCTGATAAAACTTGAAATTGATAATATCTTTGAGGAGGAGAATTTGGTAATGTGTACTGAAAGCCAGTGAATGTTTATGTCATACATTTTCAACAGGAGTGATATCACCTCCAGGTGGGAGACAAATTGGTGGTGGGAGAATCCTATTCTTTTGAGTCTTTTAATGTATAAAGTGCATGTGTGTGTGTGTGTGTGTGTGTTAATTGAGGGGGTGATTAGGAAAATTAAAATTACAAAAGGGAGTAATTAGGAAAAAAAATCTAAAAAAACATTTGGTGAGTAATAATGAAAAAAATGTTCAGAAACACTGGCTTACATCTTTGAGTCAATAGCTGAAAAATATAGGCACTTTTAGAAAATTATAAAAACTTAATTTTAATGACAATATCTAGAAGATGTGCAAATATAGGGCTAATATTCATAGCAATGCTATTTATAATAATGAGTAATTGGAAGATACCAAATTTCCAAAAATAGAGGATGATTAAATAAATTGTGATGTATTCCTAAAATAGAATGGTATACACTCACCGTATGTGAAAGAAATATGTATGGTATGGGATATGTTCACAATTCTATAATTGAAAAAATTGCACGCTGTTATCACTTTGTCAAATTGTATATTGACATTTATACATAGAACAAAACTGACTAAAAGGATTCATACAAAAATGCTTTGCAGTGATTATCAATGAATGGGAAATGGCAAGTAAAATTTTCTTCTCTTTTCTCAACTTTTCTCTTTTGTTTTAATTAAATACTTATTTCTATCAACTCAATACACATGCATAGCTTGAAATTTCAAATAATACTGAATGGATTAAAAATAAGTAAAGCTTTGCTTTTCTTCCACCTCCTTATTCAACTTCCCTGAAGCAACAACTTTCAACTTTTTCAAAGCTACTTTTCCTTGTGGTTACCTCCATGTAACTTACTTGCTATTTCTCAACTTTTTGTTGGTGTTGTTGATTCTGGGTGTATTCTTTTGACTTCTTATAATATCATATGAGGATTTATCTTCCTTATGTTTCCCTCAACAATCACAAACACTTCCCCTTCCATCAACTATATCAATATATTTATATAATAAATTTTGAATGCTCAGTATTCTGTGTTGAATTTGTTATACTCAAAAATAATGTTTGTTGTTAAACTGCATAGTTTACTATGATTACATTTTTTATTGATACATTTTTTGAAGCTAATAATTATCTTGCTAATTTTTCATGAGCCTAATCTTTGTAAATTCTCTGATATTAACATAAAACTCCTCTTTCTATGCACAGATGTAATAACATGCCAGTTTTGTTGTTGTTTTGTTTTGTTTTTTCTTGGAGACATCACTTCTGGAGTCCTCCATCTTTCTATACAATTGTTATTAACTGGTTGGGATTATTCATGGCTGTGGTCTTGGAACTTCTCTTTGTTGCTAGCCTGAAAATTTTCTTTATTCTCTCCTACTTGAAATACTTTTTTTTCTTTATTTCTTAGCTTGCTGCTTTGTGTTAGCAAAGGACGATCTTCAGTGGCTCCATGTCAAAGGACACATAGGAGATAAATTTGTTGAAATTGTTCATTCTGAAAATACAGTCATTCTGCTCATACACTTGATTTATAGTTTCATTAGATATTGAATTTCAGAGTACTGAAATAATTTTTCTTCAGAAGTTTGAAGACAATACTTAAATGTTTTTCAACTCTTGGGGTTGAAAAATCCAGTGGCATTGTAATTATTGATATGTTGCACATAATACTTTTTTTTTTTTGCCCTATGTATTCTGAAATTTCACAACGGTGTGCCTTCTTGAGAATCTTCTTTTTCTTTTTCTTCTTCTTCCTCTTCTTCATCATCATCTTCTTCTTTTTAAATTTACTATGTTGGGTATTTAGTGGCCTTTTTATTCTGAAAAATATTATGTCCCAGTTATGGAAAACTTTATTTCTACTTCCTCTCTTACTGAAATTCTTTATTTGAGTTGGATGGTGGACTTCTTGAATTGAGCCTTTGATTTTCTCATCTAGCTTCCATCTCTTTTTACTTTTTCTGGTTTCTGGTACATTTCTCCAAGTTTACCTTCCAATTCTCTGTTGACTGTTTTCATTTGCTTTCGTAGTTCTTAACTCAAGAGCTTTCTTTTTAATGCTATTACTGTTTTAAAAATAGCATATTCTTTCCACTTTGTATATATCTTTCTGAAAATAGGCAGATTAATTTTTGAAGTCATCTCCTGCTTTTGATATTTTTTACTTCTTTCTTATTTCTCTTCCCTTTTGCTTTTGTCTATCTTTTAGGTTAGAGGCATTCCTGAGATAGTTAGGATATATGTCTTTACAATTATGATTGAGTTGCTAGAAAACAAAAGGTTATTGTAAGATCTCTATGCTCTCACAGAGCTTCTTGATTCATAGGCTTCACTGCGAACAAACAGGTGGAGAACTTCTTGTTGAATCACTTCTAAGTATATCAGTGAGCACTTTTTCTCAATAAAAATCTTCCATTTTCTTTCCTAGGTATAAGGAATAGCCAGAGATCTTGGAGGAAGTCAATTCTGTTCTTCATTCAGGTGGCAGAGGGGCTCTGGTTTCTAATATCTCCTTATACAAATTTTTAGCCTGTTCTCCTATTTATGATTGCATCATAGAGAAATAACTGGGTCCTCTTGCTCCTGAGTTCATGTTAGCATTTATGAGGAAAAAACTAATTCCCTTCTGGTGTCCTCATCTGCTTGCACACAGCAAATCCAAGGAAGTAAAAAGCTAACCGTGTACTAGTTCTGCCTGCTTTCTTTCAAAATTCTGTTGAAATTTCTGCTCTGCTGTCCCATCCTTATCTGCTCTTGTTACCATTGCAGTTTCTTTAATGTAATACTTGTGGTATTTAGAAGGAAAAAATTGATAAGATCTTGTGTTTGATTTACTTCATTTATCTTGAAGTTCTTCATAAATATTTCCTTTATTTTTTTTCAAGGATCATGTTTTACTTTGGTCATCATGATGATAATACATATAAAGAAATATAATCCTGTTTCACTTCTTATAATACCTACTACCATTCCACATGTTTACGGTGTGAAACCGTAAACAGNATGTCTGTGAAACCGTAAACAGCGACATAGATAATCTCTGCACAAGGCTTCTGTAATGGCCAATTATGGTCGCCATCATGACTGGACCCCCCTTCTCTACTCACTCATTGATTGGGCTCTGCCCTGTATTTGTCTGTCCTACCAGNTGTTTACGGTGTGAAACCGTAAACAGCGACATAGATAATCTCTGCACAAGGCTTCTGTAATGGCCAATTATGGTCGTCATCATGACTGGACCCCCCTTCTCTACTCACTCATTGATTGGGCTCTGCCCTGTATTTGTCTGTCCTACCAGAGCAATTAGATATCTTGGAGTATCTGAGCAGATCCACTCCATCTGTGCCTCTCCCAACTCTCTATTATTGCTGACCCTCTATGATTGCTGCCAACCTGTGCCCTCCCTTTTATAACCTTTCTTATCCTCATCTCAAATCCCTGCCTACTTCCCATAACTGGCATTGCCCTTGCATTGAAAAAGGATCTCTGTTTTGGTGCAGTGTCCACTGATATAGGGTGATCGGAGGCTAATGAGTATAAGATCAATATGGAAAGTCAGTTTTCCATGATATTGTATCATGAGAATATTCATGTATCACTAATTCATTACTGTATTTAGTAAAGTAAACTAAAGTGTATACGTCAGTGTTCCAGAGATGGTCCCCTGTGCGACAGTGGCTTGTGATAACACACTTTCAGGAGACTGATGCCAGACTCCTAAATTACAGTGAAAGCTGTAATTGCTCAAGAGAATAGATAATAACACTAGCATGAGTTTTACCTTCAATCCCCATGAGCAAGCCACTGTGGAAACCAAATTATCAGAAGTTTGCTGGTCGAATAGGAAATCAACAAGAGGAATTAATTACAGGATTTGAATATTTAATGGTAGGAGGCTGAGATAGCCTGATGTATCTATTATAACAGTAAAGATACAGATATATATCTTCCGTAAAGAGCCAAAAATCATATTGGATCCTTTGAATGGCATCTATAAAAGGCCCTGCCAACATTCGGTTTCTAAGACTGCTGCTTATAAGTCTCATTAAGCCTCCTTCTGATTGACACATTCTTTTTTTTTTTTTTTTAATGTTAATCCATCAAGTAAGCTAGATATCAGGAAAAGTTGATGAGAATATATTTGGGACAATTATTTTATTTCATTCTTATTTTCTCCTTCAAGTAAAAGGAAGAATCCTTAACATCATCTGCATCTATAACAGATACTAAAGATAAAATTTTTTATCTAGAATCTTACATAAACTTTTGTAATGGCTTTTGTTGCACAAATTAAGTTTTAATTACTTATAAGCCTCTCTTAGCTTGACTGAATATTTTGAAGAGTGAAACATGTCTCATTCATTTTCATTCAGAACATACAGGTGTTTAAAAAGTTGATTAAATTAATGAATGAATGAACGGCTGAGTAATATTCAGCATAAGCAGTGGCTGCCTGCTAATGTATTCATATATTTGCCTTGGAAGTTGTTTAAATAGAAGTTGGGTGAACACTTGTTAAAGATGCTATAGGGACAAACCCAACATCCATGTTTATGTTTAAATTTTGTAAATATTCTCAAAATCTTCAATTATCTTAGAAACTTCAATGGAATCTAATAGTCTATTTTGGTGAGAACAGTGGCTGGCAAGGGGTGATGACACAAAGAATAGCTAATCAGAGAGAAGGTGGCTAATACTCCCAAGTATTAAGTTAACTATTTTTATTGAATTTATTAAAAAGCTTTTTTTCACTTTTATTGATATATAGTTGATATATAACATTTTGTAAATTAAACCTGTATACTGCAAAGTTGGTTACCACAATAAAGTTAGTTATGCATTCATCCTTTCAAACAATTAGCATTTTTTTGTGTGTGTATGTATCATGAGAACATTTAAGCAACTCTCATTTTTAGCAACTCCCAAATATACATTATAATATTTTAACTATAGTCACCATGCTGTACATTAGAACCCCAGAACTTATCTGATAACTGAAAGGAAGGCCCACTCAAGAGAAGATAGCAAGAAGCCAGAGGAGGTTTTGGCTCAGGTCGTGATCTCAGGGTCTTGAGATTGAACCCGGAGTCGGGCTCCATGCTCAGTAGGGAGTCTGCCTAAGAGTCTCTCTCCCCCTCTCTCTGCCTCTCCCACTCATGCTGTCTCTCCCTCTCTAAAATAAATAAATAAATCTTTTAAAAAATAAAAAATGGTATATAAAAGGTCAGTGAATGTGTTCCTTCTTTCAGCCTGTCTTCCTGCTTCTCCACCCTGTTCTCTGGCATCTTTCTTGCTTCTCTTTGATGTTCTCAACTGTTCGCTGTCTGTTGGTGGGGGAAGTGTAGATATCAAAAAGGTACAGGATGCTTTGTGAAATGGAGCTACAGAGGGGAGAGCAAGAAAAAGACATACTGATTGATCCAGGGCCATTTTGGAGAGGAGGGATTGCTGCCAAGCCCAACTGTGTGGTCCTTCACCTCCTTGAAGCTCTGCAGTTCCTCCAAAATGGCTTTCTGCAGACTCTGTACTGTCTTATTGCTCATTCCTATCAATTTGTTCTCCATTACTAACCCTAGGTTTTATTCCCTTATATTGTTTGCAAATTTCTTTATGGCAATTGACTAGCTCTGTTTTAGATTACGACCTCCCCACCAGGTACATCAATTCTCATCATTCCCCAAGTTGAATCATGTTACTGTAACATTTGCTGAGGATAAAATGTACCTTCCGTCCTTTCTTAGATAAATAGTTTTGTTTCTTCTACAAGACACTATTTGGGCCCAAGACAGTATTTCAAATAAACAATCTTGCTATTTCTTCTAAATTTGGGCAACATCCAAATTTACAATTTTGTCACTGAACTATAAAGAAACCAAGAGAAGGTACCTGGATCCTTGCTTTATCCTTTGGCTGTTGCTGCTGCATCTGCTAAGTGTGGTGGGTCTGGCATAGTTGCAAAGACTTCCACTGGAGTTTCGAAGAGAATCGGGTCCAGGGGGTTATTTTTAGAATCTCAAATTAATTTAGTAATCAAATGATTACTGTTTCAAAAACAATATTTATGGTCATACTAAAATGCAAGAAAGGAAAACATGTCCTCATTGCGTATTTACACAAAGTCAGAAATATGTATACAGAAGCAGTTTAATTTTTCAGTATGTTTATGGAAAAATCCAGCCCGAGTCTTCTTTTTCAGCTATTTACTGTGGACTAACTTCAAAAACATTTTCTTTTCCCACAAAACCCAGTGGAGATTTTTTTTTTTAAGGTCCATAAAATAAAAGGATTGTGTTGGAGAACAGGGGGATTCTGTTTTTTCTCCTTAACATCTTCTTTTATATTATTCATTACCAGATTATAGAGTTGTACAGATGTCTTCTTCACCCACTCAGTGAACACTTTTCTGTTTTGTTTGGTTTGAGGTCCTACTATGTGTAAGACAGGATGGGCACAGATCTCACTTTAGTACTTGCAGTCTGTCACAGTTGATAGACAGACATTACACGTATCATTTATAATAAATATAGCATAGGTGCAGTAAATATGAAAGGATATAAAAGGGGACCTATTTTCCTACCTTTTCTCTGATTGCAAGAAGGCTTGTTTGAGGAAATGGTGTTTAAGCAGAGCTTAAAGGATAGGCCATTGGTGATTAGGACATTTGTTGGGAAGCAGCCTTCCAAGCACAGGGAAGAGTAACATGTTCACAGATCCGTGAGAGACCTGAGGTCTAGCGAGAGATGGGGAGAGTGGCAAAGGAAGATGCCAGAGAGGCCTGGATGGCTATGTAAAGAATTTGAATATTTGTTATTGTGTTATTACCTTTTATTTCTGTAGTATTTTGCCATTTTCAAAGTACTTTCATACAAAATGTCACTTGGTTGACCTGGATCTTGTAAATTCAGGAGGGATGATCAGGGGAGAGATGGTGTGGGGGGAGGTGTGGGCATTATCCATATACCCATACTTGCAACATAAATCTATTACTTGAAAGAACTTCTTTGTTGCCAATTTATTTTTAATAGTGAGAACCTGGTTTAGGTCCTAAATTAGCACTCCATTCTCTATAATAATAGCTAACATTTATGTCTAAGGGCTTTATGTATATATTAATGCATTGAATCCTCTTATTCTTACAAGGAAGCTGCTATTATTATCCACCATTTTAAAGAAAGAAAAAGGAGGCATGTGCCTAAGGTAACACAAATAGTACATATCAGATGTGGAATTTAAATATAGATATCTGGTTGCAGAGCCCACATAGTGAACTATAATGTGATGCATTTTTGTTTTTGCTCCTGTCTAGACTCTCATGCATTCCTCTTTGTTAGAAGCCTGATCTTTATGTATTCAAAAAAAAAAAAGGATTATTCTATGTACCCCCATAAAGTCTCAGATTTTCTTTTAGAATGTAGCTTTCAATTAACCCAAAGGAGAAATTGACATATGATGAATATATGTATATATGCATTCATATTAGTGTCAAGATGAATTATAGTTGGTTTACCTGTTAAAGAGAAGATGCATTTTTGTATATGACAAGGTTAAGTAATAGAGGTTCACACTTACATATTAAAAATTGTTTATTCTCTCTTCTGAATTGTTTTTATTATAGAAACATAATATTCTTCCTTTGTTCCAGGGTCTTTTTTTAGTCAGATGTAAGTCAAGTATGCTATGGATTTTCTATTTCAGGACACTTTAGAACATACTTCTAAATAATATAAATCATTCTTCCCCACCTTCCAGTGACTTCTTCCGAACTCTCAATTTATGTATGGATTAAGGATTAGCAAAATGTAAATGTTTTTATTAAAGTTAACCAGTTTAGAAAAAGGATATGATTGAAACTCAGTATGATTATGGGTCCCTGGAATGATTCTCTGGAATTATGTTTATAGAGTCAATCATTATTTGATCAGTAGATGTTATTAAGCAGATACCTTGTTATAGATTACTGTGAAGACACTGGAGAATCTATGATGATCAAAAAAAGTTATGGTCTGTCACTTTATAGATATTTGAATTTAGTAAGAAAGATAGACATTAAATAAACAATTATGAGTATAATAGCAGAAGTGCAGGAGAACATAAAACACATTGAATACATTGATCTTAAGTATTTTTTACCTCTAACATTCTATCATTCTATACCTCAGTTATACATGAATAAGGAGATATAGGTTCTCATCCTGGGTCTGTTAGTAGTGTTTGTGTAACCTGAGGAAAGTCAGGGAATCAGAATATGCAAAGCACAAGGGATTATAGTACCTCTCTGTACTTCCCTTGCCCTTATTTATGAAAAGACAGACAGAGAGGGTAGAGGATGGCCTAGATTAATGGTTCTCAGACCTGAGTGTGTGTCAGATCACCTGGGAGAATGTTAGAACACAGTTTGATGGATCCCCTTACCTTCCCCACAGAGATTCTGATTGAGAATCTGGCGTTGGATTCATTGGAACAGACAATCTTTAAGAATATATATATATATATATATATATATATATATATATATATTTCTGAAGTACTATGCACTGCAAGAAATAGGGCTTTCAAAAAGCTTCCAAAAGCCAGTATTTTGGTGTCTGTTTTCTCTGTGGAGTGAGCTTATTGTGAATTTAGAAAAAAAAAATTCTAGTTGTTTTGTAATTCCCATCATATTTTAAACTATTAAGAATGAGTACAGAAAGTCATAGAACTCAATGCCAATAATATGTATCCCCCAAATCCTTGAGCTGACAAGGTCTTAAAGAGGTATTTTGGAGGCAATCCAACTAGAGTAGGGTCAACATGAATTTATAATATGAAAAGTCTTAAGTCATAATCATTTATGTCAATGATAAGGAATAAAAATCCAACATCTGTCAGCCCCAGGAAGAGGAAAACAGTTGAATTAAGAAGAAACATTTTCAAGACGATATCGAAAATAATTTTCAAAATCTTTGAGTAAAAGTATTTGTAGTGTCTCAATACAGTTTTTGAATCTTTCTTAAAATGTATGTAAAGGGGGAACCTGAGTGGTTCAGTCGGTTAAGTGTCTGCCTTCAGCTCAGGTCATGATCCCAAGGTCCTGGGATCAAGTCCTGCATCAGGCTTCCTGCTCAGTGGGGGTCTGCTTCTCCTTCTCCCTCTGCGTCTCTTCCTGGCTTGTGTTCTCTCTCTCACTCACTCACTCTCTCAAATAAATAACTAAATAAAATCTTTTAAAAAATGTATGTAAGTATACAGTAGGAAAAATTGTGAAGAGTAAACAAAAATGAGTTCTTATAATGCAAAATATACAGTTTGGCTAAAGTAGAGAGAGGGGGTTATACATCTACATAGGCCTAGGGTAGGACTTCTCTGGTAGGTTCTAGGTAAAAGAAATTGATGATCAATACATGAAAATCAGAAGCATACTGTGTTAAAAACAAATAATACGGTAAATCACTCTTTCTTTGGGTTCTCATTTTCTGTTTCTAAAATGAAAAGTCTGGACCTGATGACTCCTAATATCTTTTCTGGCTTTAAATTCTTACTACTCTTAGTGCTAGACATAGAGCATTAATATTTATTTATTGAATTATGTCATATTTGATGGTAAGTCTGCTGGCCAGCAGCCTTTGAATGAAATGTATTTGGCAAGAATACAGGTAATGGTGTACAAATTATTGTAAATTGCCTTCTCCTGCTGAGATAAAGGCATCATCTCTGCCCTTGTTTCCCTCACATTGAACTTTCTTCTCTCTGTTTCTACTTAGCCATTAATGATCCAAAGATTTTTTAGAACAGACCAAAATCCAAGACCGATTTCAACTTGCATATTTTGTTTGCATGACTACGATGAAAGCCACAGTTGTATAAACAACTGGGTTTGTTTGTTTGTTTTCTAATTTCTGAAGAATAGCATGGACTTCTGATCTCTCTTTCCACTTGGCAAGATAGAATTACTCGGAATATCTGGACATTTACATTATTTCATAGTTAGCCAAATGCAAATAGAGTAAATGGAGGACTTCGGTACAGTACAAATCTAGGAAGAAAAGGTGGAAGATCATAGATTGTCAGAGTTGTAAATGATATTAGAGATCATTATAATTAAAATACCCATTATATAAGTGAGGCAATGAGGTTCATAAAGTTTTATTATCTTTCTAGAATCATATTTATATGATAACTTACCTTACTGATGAGCCTAGACAAGAGGCAGAACCATAATAGTTTAAATCATACTAACCACACTAACCATGGTGTAGTTTAATGAATGTATAGACAATAGCCTTTACGGCAAAATTAATTCCTAAGTATCTATCACTATGAAGCCATACCACTTTTATATTTTATATAACATAACGTTAAAATACATAAAGCAAAAACTTGAAAAAAAACACAAATCTACACCATAATGAAAAATTTCAATATACCTCTCTCAATGATTGATAGATCAAGTAGATAAAATCATTAATAAGATAAAATCATTAATAAGATAAGGAGAATTCAAAAGAATCAAAAAGATATGCATAGAACAGTTCACCCAAGGAAAATTATATAATCATGCCTTCCGTGTTCTCTGCCATAAAGCAAGGCTCAACAAGTATTTAAAAATTGCTATTTAG
>NC_048225.1:38736013-38946638 GCF_002007445.2 Ailuropoda melanoleuca
ATATATATATATATATATATTATATATATATATATATATATTTCTGAAGTACTATGCACTGCAAGAAATAGGGCTTTCAAAAAGCTTCCAAAAGCCAGTATTTTGGTGTCTGTTTTCTCTGTGGAGTGAGCTTATTGTGAATTTAGAAAAAAAAAATTCTAGTTGTTTTGTAATTCCCATCATATTTTAAACTATTAAGAATGAGTACAGAAAGTCATAGAACTCAATGCCAATAATATGTATCCCCCAAATCCTTGAGCTGACAAGGTCTTAAAGAGGTATTTTGGAGGCAATCCAACTAGAGTAGGGTCAACATGAATTTATAATATGAAAAGTCTTAAGTCATAATCATTTATGTCAATGATAAGGAATAAAAATCCAACATCTGTCAGCCCCAGGAAGAGGAAAACAGTTGAATTAAGAAGAAACATTTTCAAGACGATATCGAAAATAATTTTCAAAATCTTTGAGTAAAAGTATTTGTAGTGTCTCAATACAGTTTTTGAATCTTTCTTAAAATGTATGTAAAGGGGGAACCTGAGTGGTTCAGTCGGTTAAGTGTCTGCCTTCAGCTCACGTCATGATCCCAAGGTCCTGGGATCAAGTCCTGCATCAGGCTTCCTGCTCAGTGGGGGTCTGCTTCTCCTTCTCCCTCTGCGTCTCTTCCTGGCTTGTGTTCTCTCTCTCATTCACTCACTCTCTCAAATAAATAACTAAATAAAATCTTTTAAAAAATGTATGTAAGTATACAGTAGGAAAAATTGTGAAGAGTAAACAAAAATGAGTTCTTATAATGCAAAATATACAGTTTGGCTAAAGTAGAGAGAGGGGGTTATACATCTACATAGGCCTAGGGTAGGACTTCTCTGGTAGGTTCTAGGTAAAAGAAATTGATGATCAATACATGAAAATCAGAAGCATACTGTGTTAAAAACAAATAATACGGTAAATCACTCTTTCTTTGGGTTCTCATTTTCTGTTTCTAAAATGAAAAGTCTGGACCTGATGACTCCTAATATCTTTTCTGGCTTTAAATTCTTACTACTCTTAGTGCTAGACATAGAGCATTAATATTTATTTATTGAATTATGTCATATTTGATGGTAAGTCTGCTGGCCAGCAGCCTTTGAATGAAATGTATTTGGCAAGAATACAGGTAATGGTGTACAAATTATTGTAAATTGCCTTCTCCTGCTGAGATAAAGGCATCATCTCTGCCCTTGTTTCCCTCACATTGAACTTTCTTCTCTCTGTTTCTACTTAGCCATTAATGATCCAAAGATTTTTTAGAACAGACCAAAATCCAAGACCGATTTCAACTTGCATATTTTGTTTGCATGACTACGATGAAAGCCACAGTTGTATAAACAACTGGGTTTGTTTGTTTGTTTTCTAATTTCTGAAGAATAGCATGGACTTCTGATCTCTCTTTCCACTTGGCAAGATAGAATTACTCGGAATATCTGGACATTTACATTATTTCATAGTTAGCCAAATGCAAATAGAGTAAATGGAGGACTTCGGTACAGTACAAATCTAGGAAGAAAAGGTGGAAGATCATAGATTGTCAGAGTTGTAAATGATATTAGAGATCATTATAATTAAAATACCCATTATATAAGTGAGGCAATGAGGTTCATAAAGTTTTATTATCTTTCTAGAATCATATTTATATGATAACTTACCTTACTGATGAGCCTAGACAAGAGGCAGAACCATAATAGTTTAAATCATACTAACCATACTAACCATGGTGTAGTTTAATGAATGTATAGACAATAGCCTTTACGGCAAAATTAATTCCTAAGTATCTATCACTATGAAGCCATACCACTTTTATATTTTATATAACATAACGTTAAAATACATAAAGCAAAAACTTGAAAAAAAACACAAATCTACACCATAATGAAAAATTTCAATATACCTCTCTCAATGATTGATAGATCAAGTAGATAAAATCATTAATAAGATAAAATCATTAATAAGATAAGGAGAATTCAAAAGAATCAAAAAGATATGCATAGAACAGTTCACCCAAGGAAAATTATATAATCATGCCTTCCGTGTTCTCTGCCATAAAGCAAGGCTCAACAAGTATTTAAAAATTGCTATTTAGCACTTTCATTTTCTGACATTAAAGCAATTAAGTTATAAATCAAAAATAAAAAAAAAAGATAATTGGGAGATTTTAAAAACATATTTCAAAATTACACATGGATAAAGAAGTTTTCTATCAAATTTTTAAGCTCCAATTAATCTCAATGTAATACAAATACTTCCAGAGACTAGAAAAAGTGAGAACGTTGCTCATATTTTATCAGGCTCAAAAAACCTTCAAAGCAAAACCAAACAGTTAGAGTGCAAGTAGGAAAAATACAGATCAATCTCACTTAACAAATATAGATGGAAAGTCCTGAAAAAGAATCAGTAAAAATATACCAAAATACACCATTACTATATTGAGTTTATACAAGGAGTGCCAGAATTGTTTAATATTAGAAAATCTGTTCTTTTAATTTTCTATTTTAACATCTATCATCTTACTACATATAAAAATATCAATTCAAAATCTATTAATGATTAAGAACTCTTAATCAACTAGGGTAAGATAGAAAAATACTTATCTTCATAATGGATATTTACTATAGCTTATAGCAAGGATCATATTCGATGATGAAATTTAAGAAGCATTCTCTTTAAAATCAGAATGGGGCCTATTATTACTACCTCTACTAGGGGTTGCAGTTAGACAAAGGAAATAAAAATGCATAACCAAAACGAAGAGATGTAGTGGAATTTATAGACACACTGTAGCAATACAGAGTTCAGCATTGTTCCTGGTATAAGCTCATTATACAGAAATTATTGACAATCCTACACACCAGAAATAACCAATTTATAGCAGGAAAAATCCCATTTGTAACAACAACCAAAAATCCAAGGTGTGAAGAAATGCATCTAACAAAGATGCATGGACTTATTTTGGAGAAGGTTGCAAAATAGTACTGAGAGTATTAAAGAAGACAGAACAAAATGAAAAGATTAATAATATACATGGATAAGAATACTTAAATATGTTAGAAGATGACAATTTCTTCTAAAATTGATCTAGCAGTTCAATGCAATGCAGTTAACATATCAACAGGCTTTGGTTTTGTGGAATTAAACAAACTGAGGCCAAAATCAACATGGATGAGGAAGTGGTCAAGAACAGGACTCATTCAGGAAAAATAAAATAAAAAAAAAGCAAGGAAAGGAAATCTATCCTGTAAGTTATCAATGCTTATGACACGTCTTAGAATTTAAACAGTGTGGCGTATTTGTTCACATGCAGAAACTTGAAGCACAAATTTTAAATTTGATGTGAAAATTTCAAATTTTAGATTTGATGGACAAATCTTTCAAAAGGACAAAATAGAGCAGCGTGTGTCTATAGCAAGATGGGGGAGGAGAGCAGGGGAACAGCTCTCCCTGGCAGTTTGGAGTATTTTGTGACTGACCATTTTGGAATTGCTTATGCATGATAAAAATAGAAGAAAAATAAGTTAGAGCCAGTTTCGTAATTGATTTAAGAGTTTTCTCTTCTGCCTTCTCCAGTGGAAGGCTGCACCCAATGTCTCCTTCCCTGGTGTGCCAGAAACATAGTATGCATATGTACAGAAGCTTGAGATAAAGTCACAGAAAGCATTATGTGTTGATGGAAGAATATATGTATGGGTATATATGGGTAAGGGACAATATTTTCACATGGAAAAAATCAAATTAAGTTCTAGAAAACATCTTTATAGATTCAGAGTCAGAAATGATTTGTTTAGACAATACAAAAGCACAAATCATAAAGGAAAAGACTGAGACAGAGATAGTGAACTCTGCTGAGAATAGGAAGGACAAAAAGAAGGATATTATTGACAAAAGACTAGTATCCAGAATATATAAGAAATTCCAATAAGAAAAACAATCCAGTGTAAGATAAGCAGATGATATAAACAGGCAAATCACAAAAATGAACAAGAATAGCCAAAAACATAAGAAATGATACACGACCTCACCAATTACTAAGTAAGGACTCACTAGTGATTAAAGATATAGAAATAAAAACACTACATCTGAGGCTAATGAGGAACTGTGTGTTGGCTAATTGAATTTAAATTAAAAAAAGAAATAAAAATAAAAACAGAATATTTTAAAGTGGTCAAATTACCTGAATTAAAAATTTAACTAAATTACTAGATTTATAATACTAAATTTTGGTATGAGTATGAGGGAATGAGAATTCTCAGAGAGCGCTGTTAGGTATGACTGCTTTGCAAAACTCTAGAGTATAAATTGGTACAACCACTTTGAAAGACATTTTAATAAAACATAGGAAAGTCGAAAATATACCTGCTCTATGACCTAGTAATCTCATTCTGAGAAATACACCTTAAGATCTATTTTTCTTTTCAAACTTTTTCTTGAAATCACAACAAACAGGAAAAAAAAATCCATGTTGCATCGAAGAAGACATAAACACACAGATGTAATGTAGTTCACTAAATATTACTAGCTTCCTGCCTTCTTGCTACACGATCTTTTAAATAAGACCCTGAATCGCCAAGGAAATGTTGAAAAAGAAAAACAAAGCTGGGAGTATCACGTTCCCTGATTTCAAGCTATACTACAAAGCTGTGATCACCAAGACAGCATGGTACTGGCACAAAAACAGACACATAGAACAGTGGAACAGAATACAGACTCCAGAAATGGACCCTCAACTCTATGGTCAACTAATCTTTGACGAAGCAGGAAAAAACATTCAATGGAAAAAAGACAGTCTCTTCAATAAAGGGTGCTGGGAAAATTGGACAGCTATATACAGAAGAATGAAACTCGACCATTCTATCACACCATACACAAAGATAAACTCTAAATGGATGAAAGACCTCAATGTTAGACGGAAATCCTCAAAATCATAGAGGAGAATATAAGCAGTAACCTCTTCGACATTGGCCACAGCAACTTCTTTCATGACATGTCTCCAAAGACAAGGGAAACAAAAGCAAAAATGAACTTTTGGGACTTGATCAAGATAAAAACTTCTGCACAGCAAAGGAAACAGTCAACAAAACAAAGAGGCAACCCACAGAATGGGAGAAGATATTTGCAAATGACACTACAGATAAAGGGCTGGTACCCAAGATCTATAAAGAACTTCTCAAACTCAACATCCAAAAAACAAATAATCAAAAAAATGGGCAGAAGATATGAACAGACACTTTTCCAATGAAGATGTAGGAATGGCTAACAGACACATGAAAAAATGTTCAAAATCATTAGCCATCAGGGAAATTCGAATCAAAACCACATCGAGATACCACCTTACACCAGTTAGAATGGCAAAAATTGACTAGGTAAGAAACAACAAATATTGGAGAGGATGTGGAGAAAGGGGAACCCTCTTACACTGTTGGTGAGAATGCAAGTTGGTACAGTCACTTTGGAAGACAGTGTGGAGGTCCCTCAAAAAGTTAAAAATAGAGCTACCCTGTGACCCAGCAATTGCACTACTGGGGATTTACCCCAAAAATACAGATGTAGTGAAAAGAAGGGCCATATGCACCCCAATATTCATAGCAGCATTATCCACAATAGCCAAACTGTGGAAGGAGCCAGGATGCCCTTCAAGAGATGAATGAATAAAGAAGAAGTGGTCCCTATATACAATGGAATATTACTCAGCCATCAGAAGGAGTGATTACACAACATTTACATCAACATGGATGGAACTGGAGGAGATCATGCTAAGTGAAATAAGTCAAGCAGAGAAAGACAATTATCATATGATTTCACTTATTTGTGGAACATAAGGAATAGCAGGGAGATTTTCAGGAGAAGGAAGGGGAAAATGAAGGGGGGTAAACAGAGGGGGAGATGAACTATGAGAGATTATGGACTCCAGNTTTAGGAGAAGGGAAGGGGAAAATGAAGGGGGGTAAACAGAGGGGGAGATGAACTATGAGAGATTATGGACTCCAGGAAACAAACTGAGGGTTTTAAAGGGGAGAGGGGTGCGGGGATGGGCTAGCCTGGTGAGCGGTATCAAGGAGGGCACATATTGCATGAAGCACTGGATGTTATACACAAACAATGAATCATGGAACACTACATCAAAAGCTAATGATGTACTATATGGTGACTAACATATTATAATAAAAATAAAATAAAATGAAAGATTTTATTCAAATAAATAAATAAGGCCTCCCTGCTCACAATTCTTAGTCCCATTGAACCTGCGTGAATCATATGACAAGTTTTGGCCAGTGAATTGTGAGCAGAAGTAATATGTATCACTTCTGTGCTAAAGTTTTAATTGTCTGCAAGATTTTCTATATTTTTTCCCCTACCACGGCAACTAGAAACTTTTGAGATGTTGCTTGCTTACTCAACGTGTGTCTTCGAGTAAGGAGTTGTAGAACAGGGCCCTCAACCAACCCAAAATGGACATATAGACTGAGTAATAAATAAGTCTTTGATTTTACCAACCCCTAACATTTTGGAGGTTTTGATCCTGCAGCATTACATGGCCCATACTGAGTATTACAATATTCTTACTTTTATTATGTACAAGAACTAATATGACTGACCTAAAATATGGCCTACTGAAACAAAAAAACCCATATTTATTTGCTCATGATTCTGTATTCTAGCCTGGACCCTACTGGGAAGGTCATTTTTTGGTCTCCCAGGTCATTCATAAATAAGCATCACCTGGCGGTTAGACTGGGGCTATCCAATCAACATTGGCTTTGGTTCCATGTGCATCACCTCAATTAGAATGGCAGAACTAGCTTGGCTTCTCTGTCTTCATGTAAGATAATTTGATTTCTTCACATGGTAGCTGAGGTCTCTGAGAACAAAAGAAGAATATGCCAGACCTCTTCAAAGCCAGCCTTCAGAGCTTGGAAAATATACCTCATCCCATTTATTGGCTAAAGCAAGTCATAAAGCCTGGCCATGTTAAGACAAGAGGAAAGAGATACCATCTCTACATGGGGAGGAGGCATGAATATACTGGGGCAGGAGGAATTATTGATGATCATCTGTATGAACCATCTACAACATTATGTGTTATGAATCCTAATATTCTATTCTATTCTATTCTATTCTATTCTATTCTATTCTGTCTTAATCTATTTAGTCATTGTTTAGAATGATAGTCTTGATATAGGAAATTGACTTGATAACACTCTAATGGGTTTAACACAGTTCAATAAACACTGCCCTAGAAAAACCAGCACATATGGACCATAATTATAGAAGAGTGCTGTAATGTCTACTGAAGCATTGTTTGTAAGAGCAAATTTTGAAAACATCTTAAATATCCCTCAAGAGGGAATTAAATGTGTAACATATTATTTGTTCATATGGTAGAATATTTTTCATTGCTTTAAAATGACTGAATGATAGCTACATCAAAAAACAATATATAGGTAGATAAGTAGATTGATGGATAGATGTCAAAGACAATGCTGAGTGAAAACATCACATTTTTAAATAAAACATGCAGCGTAATAGTATTTATCTTATTAAAAACATGCAAGGTAATACAACATGTTATTTATGGATATGCAGATGTGCATGTAGAAGATTTCATAGCAAATTAATAAAAACAGTTGCCTTTGGGGAGGAAGGGAGTAGAATGGAAATGAGTAGAGAAACAGAATTTAAAATTTTTATATTCTTCCATTGTTTTAATTGGAATTAAAAATAATAAAATGTAGATGAAATCAGAGAAGGAGACAAACCATAAGAGACTCAACTATAAGAAACAAACTGAGGCGGACGCCTATGTAGCTCAGTTGGTTAAGTGTCTGCCTTTGGCTTAGGTCATGATCTCAGGATCCTGGGATCAGAATCTCACATCAGGCTCCTTGCTCAGTGGGGAGCCTGCCTCTCTCTCTGCCTGCCAATCCCCTGCTTGTGCTCTCTCTCTCTCTGACAAATAAATAAATAAAATCTTAAAAAAAAAAAGAAACAAACTGAGGGTTGCTGGCGGGGAGGTGGGTGGGAGGATAGGGTAACTGGGTGATGGGCATTAAGGAGGGTACACGTTGCAATGAGCACTGGGTGTTATATGCAATTGATGAATCACTGAATTCTACCTCTGAAACTATTAATACATTATATGTTAATTAATTAAATTTAAATAAAATAATAAATGAGATTTTAAAATTTGGGATGTTGAGTAATTTTCTGTTTTTTCAGGTTTTTTTTTTCTTTTTTGATAAAATGTACATTATGGGGGAGAGGGGCAGAAGGAGAGGAGAAAGATAATCTTAAAATAACCTCCGTGTCCAGCACAGAGTCTGACATGGGGCTTGATCCCACCACCCCAAGTCCATGACCTGAGCCGAAATCAAGAGTCTGATGCTTATCTGACTGAGCCATCCAGGCACCCCTGCTTTTCCAGTATTTTTAAGAACTTGAACAATTAAAAAAATCAGAAGAGTATTATAAAAATATATAAATAATAGTGAAGATACTTTTTTTCAGATAATTATTTTTATTAACTATATTTTGACTCCTCCTAGAGGGGCCAGGGAGTCTGGCTGGAGCACTGACACTTGTCAAGAACTTAAGAACTTGAGCTGGTGGGTATTTTTGCAAAAAGGTCAGTTGCACCAAGAACTAGAAAAAGATTAGGTTTCAGGTTTCGAGTTCCTATACAGAAAAGGGTCAAAAGCAAGGAAGTCAATGTCACCTATTAATCTGTGAATGAAAAGGTATCACAAGTGGGAGACAAAGCAATCAGGAGCTTTGCAGGTTGGGTAGGGTAGGAAACGAAATGAAGTTGAGTCAGAGAAATGCCAGAAATGAAGATCCACAGTTCAAGATTCTCCTTAAGGATAGGACTCAGCTGCCCTGAGTTTTGTGAGTCTACAGGCCTGATTTGAAGACCTGGGGTGGGGGCGGGCAGAATCACGTACTATGCTGTTTTCATCCTGAGTCAAGTGGTTGCTGTCAGAGCTTCTCTGGAATACTGTGTTCAGCAACCAAGTTGCTGTTCTTATGGGGATAATCAAGGTGGGTGCTGAGAGAGTCTCACATGTTCAGAGCTCTAAAAAAAGTGGCAATGAAGTGATTTCCTGTCTAGATAAGATGCAGGCCTCTTGTTCCCATCAGACGGAATCAGCAATAGTGAGTTAAGGTAATCATGTTAGCTTGTCAACTGACTCTCATGGACTCTGAGACGCCACCGTCTACATGCTAGTGGTTGCCTTTGCTTTCCTGACGTGTTTAATTTTTCCTCCAAGGTAAGAGGGAGGTCATTGTGTGATCAGTCTGAATGAAGACTGGAAGCAGGAGGGAAGTTGTCCATTTTCTTTCTCTTTTTCTCAAGATTTCTGAGAATTATGTTGATCCCAAGAGGTGTGCCCAAGGGAACACGAATTACTCGTGAATTACCAATCAAGGTGAAGAAAGAGAAAATGTCAGGTAAATGTTATCTGTGTGTTGTTTACTTAGACGTTTCCCTGAGGGAAGAGGGCTAAATCATTGAGATTGAGTGAGTGGTTTTGCAGCTCTGTAATTCCTCTCTGCTGACAACTGTCGTTGTAACCTTGTATTTGACATTTAAAAAGCACAGTGCTGAAGAAACATAGTGAAGGTTCTAGAATGACTAGTTCTGCTTTGCTTTACTGACTGCCTCTACCTGAATTTATCATTAATGCATGTTGTCTTTTCTGCTATGATCCAAGTTTTTCCCAATTTGTGATTTTTCCGCTGGGATTTCTCATTGATGTTTTCTATTGTTAGTCTATTAAGTCATGAAGGCTCAAGCATGTTTTGTGAAGGAAAGTCCCCATGTCCCTAATTCTTGATATCATTTCAGTGGTAGTGGGGAGAAATAATTCCCAGTCAGCAGCATTCTCCTTCTCGTGGCTTGGGGAAAAATTAGTGACTTCAGTATTTTTCCAAAGAAGTGTTGTGATCTATTTGTAGGTTCATATATACTAGTTCTGGTTCATTAATGTATTAATTCATGTAAATATTTATTAAAGGTTTATTGACTACCTACCACAAGTGAGAATTTCACTGTAGTGTGTATAGACACTTGGATTTCCATAATAAATACATACATGAAAAAATTGAACTATTTTTTTACAACTCATGAAATTGGTGGAAGAAAAGTGCTTAAGAACTCCAATCTGTAAGCCATGTTTTGGGGTCGATGGTGCTTTCATAAAGAACAGATGCCCAGACTGAATGAAGCCTAGGAGAGAGATGCATGCCATCTCCAGATCTGCTGCTTTGGCCATGGAAGCTATCTTTATGTTTTTTGTTTTGTTTTGTTCTGTTTGATAATTTAACGCAGCAAACTGCACCTTCTAGAAAGATTAAGTTGATGCCCTTTTCTCTATTCCTCTAAATAGGACTAAAATCCCTGGACATCAGGTATAAAACAAATGTGAGAAGACTCTAGGTAGTGAAAAGAAGGCAGACTGCTTAGGAGTATGGGGACCCAAGGAACAACATGGTGGTGAGTTCTCTCTCTCTCTTTTTTAATCTCCTTTATTTTAGGCTTAGAGCTGAAGAATCCAGTACCCCAGAAACACCTGGGGAGTATAGACACAAACAGCTCCATCAAAAGCCTGCTCTTCTAGCCAAAGGGGCATCTTAGCAAGAAAGAAAACATAAACATTAACTTCACTGCATCCAAACACCACGGGACAAACACTGGCTCCACCCCACCTGCACCAAGCTGATTTGCTTTTGCTTAAAAAATGACCTGGGTCTTTCCCTGAGTCTAGATGCAGCCTCACACTCTTCAGTACCATGCTTCAGGCGGCTATTGCCATCTTACTTGTGTTGACAAAAGCGGTCAACCTGTTGGTCAATGCTCTGCTATATATCAACCTAAAACAGCTATTGCTTCTAGTGTCTACATGGGGAGTAGGCCACACAGGTGGTTCATCTAGTTTCTCTCACACCTCTAGGATACATTCCCCAGGAGTCACTCTCTTTGTCTTTCACACCTATTCTCATTTGAAGTGATGGTATTTGTGAGATAAGTTATGTTTCTCTGGGAAACTTGTGAATTTTAAAACACAGGGCTTGAGAATTCATGTCCTAGAGGCACAGAAGTTAAAACGGTCCTTAAGAGAATCAGAATTAGGTACATTGTTATTTTTATGGATACAAATACAAAAAGACATCCTACATTTCATGTTTTTAATGAGGACCTTAGAGTCAGAGAAATAAATGTATGCATTTATTAAAAATATTTTATTTTGAGAGAGGCTCATATTTTTGGATTATTTCTAACTCCTTTTGGGTTTATGAAACCTGCCCTAGACTGTTTTCTTGGTGTGGCTGACCGTGCGAGTGCTTGCAATATCTATTCCTTCTTCCTCTACCTTACCCACAGGAAAATAAAACCTGTTTGAGATGGTAATGAATGGATCAAACTAAAAGTCCTTGCTGTCCTAGTCTTTGTGGCAGGCAGTTTGCAGGATAGTTATGACATAGAGTTAACTCCAATAAGATGTAAATGGCATTACACCGAGACTTCCTAAGAAAGATTGATCTTCTTGACTCAGATGCTGTCCCCTCTTCCTTCCCTTCTCACCTTGAGTGCAGTCATGGCGGCCTCATATGCAGCAGCCACTTTCAAATCGTGATGGAAAAGCCAAGAGAATCACAGACACATTTACCCTAACACTGAAGTATTGAGCCAATGCCAGGAGCCACTTACCTCCAGACTTTCATTTTATAAGAAAAACAAACCCATATTTTTTAAGCCAATGTATTCGGGGGTTTTTGTAGCTTGCAGCCAGATAATACACTGGGCTTATTGTAAATGTCCACAGGAGATTATGTTCTTTTCTACAAGATAGAGGGACTTCTCAACTCAATAAGAACTTCACAAGGGAAGTTTGAGGATGTAATCATGGAATAGGAAGAAGTATCTAAAATAACTCCAAGTCAGAAATTAGTAGGCTGAGTCCAAGAGACATTTAAATCATGCTGAGTATGTGAGCATATAACCTCTCTGCCCTCCCTAGGAGAGATTTTATAGCTTGTATAAGATTTCAAAGAGCTCTGAGTCTCAAGCAAATTGAAGAACTGCTATAAGAATTTCTGGCATACACCACTACAAATAACTGATAATTTGTTTGTATCAGATCCTGTAAAATTAACATATTTGAGCATTTTCTGCTTTTCAGCACTGTGTTGAGTGTTGCATCTATCTCTCTATTATCTCATTTACTCCTTAGAATAGCCCTGTGATGAAAGAATCTTTGTACTCTCATTTACTAGACAAAGAAACTGGGACTTAAAGAGATAACTTGCCCTTGACACTCAAGCAGTGTCTGTTTTGTCTTTTCGTCTTGTCTCAACAGCAATATTGGTAAATAATAAGTAGTGAATAAATGTTTTCAATGAGTAGTAAGGGCATACTGTTTCTGTACATACTATATAACTTTATTGAGAACCTATTATCTTCTGACTTTGTTCTGCGGTGTTAAAACATGAAATATCCATAAGAGATTTTCCTTGTACTTAAGGAAATGGCAGTTCAGTGCATCAAATCTCATGTAAACAGTTTGTTGTTGTTGTTGTTGTTGTTGTTGTTTTTACTAATGTGCTCAAGGACAAATTACCAGAGTTGGTGGACTTCAAACTCAGAGCATAGCAAACAAAGACAATAGCAACTGCAAAGCACAGGCTCATTCAAAAACAAGGAAAGATAAATAAGAATGTGAGGGTGGTTAATATATAAAATATAAGGAAAGTGGTGGCAAGAGAGGAGTTAGATTTAGGTTAAATTATGAAGGGCGTTGCATTGCGAGCTAAGAGGTTGGGATTTTAGGATTTTATTTTACTGGTAATGAGGAATTAACATGGATAGCTAAGCAGCGAAGTGAAAGCTATCAACTTTGCTTTTAACAAGACAGTTCTGGAATCAGTGTGGAAGAAGGACTACATACAGAAGAGACAGAAAGCAGAAGATTGCTGTAGTTGTCTTGGCATAAATGCTGAGGGAGCTTGGGACTCAGAGCGGTTAGATATGGAAGAGTCCTTAGGAGGGACGGTATGCGATATCTTATGAAAAGCATAAGAAAATAAAATAGCATTATTGGACTTGCAGCACTTTTGGGTCATTCACAGATATGCATTGAGTGGCAAAAATTCTGAGCTTCCCAGCATGCATGATACCAGCTGAAGTAGATAGAATAGGTGATGTTCTGCCTTCTTCTTTTAGGTCTCATACTATAAACAAATATCCTTCTCACAGTCTATTTAGCACTACATTTCTCGCATTTTGTGCTTTTTGTTGTTGATTTCACTGGTAAAATGGCTTCCAAGCACAATGTGGAAGTGCTGTCTAATGCTCCTAAGTGGAAGAAAGCTGTGGAGTGCCTTAGGGAGAAAATGTATATCAGATACACTTTGTTCAATCATGAATTTTAGTGCTTTGGGCCCTGAATTCCATGCTAATGAATCAATACTATCTATTAAATATGGTGTTCTTAAACAGAAGCACACACAAAACCAGATTACATATTGAATAGGTTGACAAAAGTGTGACCAGAGGCTTTCAGGAACCTAACCCTGTTTTTCCCCTTGGAGCAATGATTCAGCATTTGCTAATTCATTGTTCACAGCAATTTTATAGAACATAACTACTAATAATGAAATTTACGTGTATATATCATAGAGTGTTCAACCTAGAAGAGACATTTGAAATGATCAAATTCAGTGCCATTATTACACAGAAGAAACTGCAGTCTCAAGGTGTAAAATGAAGTACCCATGACTGTATACTTATTTATCACTGAGATTGGACCAGCATCAGGAGTCTTAATCTTTTCTTCAGTGGTTTTTCCACTTCACAAAAACAAACCTTTGAACAGAGTACTGCCATGGATGGAATATTTAAATCAAAGTATTAGCTGATTTGATTTCCTCTTATTAATTGAAAGGAGATCTATGATAGACAGACATAATGAATCATACACAAAATGCATAGTTTCTACTCTGCTTGCCTGCCTTCATCAAGACTGATAATAAACTTACATGATTTCAGTCTAAACTTAGATACACTCAGAACCTAAGAGCCTTTCAAGGATGACTACAAGGAACTCTCATGCATACACCTGGAAATACCTGGAATACACCTGGAAATACCACACTTCTAATACCAACCATCAACTTTTTGGGAGGTCATAATCTATAGAAGTCAACAAACTATGACCTATAGGTCAAATTTGTCCCACTGCCTCTTTTTATAAATAAAGTTTTATTGGAACTCACCCAATATTTGTTTATGTATTGTCTATAGCAATTTTCATGCTATAACTGTATAACTGTAGTTGTAACAGAGATTGTATGACCCTTTGTATTTACTATCTTGCCCCTTATAGAAAATGTTTGCTGACCCGTGGTCCAGCCTATAGCACGAACTTTGGTGCCAGTTTTCCCTGTCAGTGGTTTGTGATGACCGTCTTTGAAAACATTTTATCAGTTGCTTTGCCCTTAACTTGTGGTTTAAGATATTCCATTGAGGAGTCTTATCAAAGTGTCTAGATGACATGAGAGGATTATCTTTTGCTATTTGGTGTCATCCAAAAATCTGAATCAATTAAACAAAAGTGATCCATAACTCATTTTAGCACTTACTGAATTACATGTCAGTCACCTGACTTCCTCAACTTCAGGACTAGAGTGGTAAGATTCTAAATCTACAACGCATTGCTTGCTTTAGCCCATCCTTACCAGCTGTCAACACTACCTGAACCAATTGTTATTGTGGCTGTCAGAGCTGACATTGGAAATCAGCAATAGGACAGAATTAACTTCCTAAGTGTCTTTCCTGTTGCACAAGCATATGTAAGAAATGCTTTTATTTAGCTTAGTGACATTTGCTACCCAAGCACTGACAAAACATCATGTCTAAACAAATGTTGATTGCACAGATTCATCTTCCCATGATAATGAATGTTAAACGCATAGAGATAATTATATAATGATCTCAAAACCACACACAGTGACTTTTGCTTAATGGAATTACTTGGGAAAGAGTGTTTTAATTTTGTAACCTGACACATCAATAAAAAGAATACTGTGGTAAACATTTTAGCAGAGGTTCTTCTATATTCTGATTTTTGTTGAAATGAGCATTGTCTGTATGGAGGCTTTCTGAATGTTTAAAAATTTCTTAATTAGCCTATTATAGCTAAATTAACACATCATTTCAGTTTCTTGTTTGTCTCAATAGATATCTTCAGTTAAGAAGATTCAGTGCCCCAAATGGGTATTCTATTAGAATTAAGAATTTTATAAAACCTTTGTCTTAGAATCTGCTAGGTGTGGGTTAGAGAGGAGTGGGGTAGTAGGGCTTCGGGTGATCAAAGTATGAAAAATTGCTATTCCTTCCTGGATATAGACTGTAGAATATTTTTTCATAGACTTTTTTTTTTTTTTTTTAAGAAAGAGAGTGCAGGAGGAAGGACATAGAGGGGGAGAGAGAGAGAGAGAATCTTAAACAGGCTCCACACCCAATATGGGGCTCAAGACAGGGCCTGATCTCAGGACCCTGAGATCATGACCTGAGCCAAAATCAAGAGTGAGGTGCTTAACCAACTGAGCCACTCAGGTACCTTTTCCATAGACTTTTTCTACGGATTGTAGGAATAGTAGAGCAGGAATGAAAAGAAAAGCATAACCATGGGTGAGGAATGCAGAAAGATAAGATGTCTTAGATTTAAACACCATATTGAGGAAAGAATGACAAGGGTATGAATCATGACTGAGGGTGAACATACACAAAAATTAACTCACTATGCATTAAAGATTCAAATGTAAGGCCTAAAATTGTAAAACCTAGAAGAAAATATAGTGGGTAAACTCCTTGACATCAGTCTGGCAATGATTTTTTGGATTTGACACCAAAAAGCAAAGGAAGCAAAAGGAAAAATAAGCAGGACCATGTTAACTAAAAAGCTTCTTCACATGGAGGGAAAACAATCAACAAAATGAAAAGGTGACCTATGGAACAAGAGAAAATATTTGCAAACCACATATCTGATAAGAGGTTAATATACAAATATATAAGTAACCCATACAACTCAATAACAAAAAACCAAACAACTCATTAAAAAATGATCACTAGGGGTGCTTGGGTGACTCAGTCAGTTAAGCCTCTGCCTTCAGCTCGGGTTGTGATCCCAGGGTCCTAGGATGGAGCCCCACATTGGGCTTCTTGCTCAGCGGGGAGCCTGGTTCTCCCTCTGCCTTCCGCTCCCACTGCTTGTGCTGGCTCTTTCCTCCTCCCTCACTGTCATATAAATAAATAAAATCTTCAAAAAAATGTGGGGCGCCTGGGTGGCACAGCGGTTAAGCATCTGCCTTCGGCTCAGGGTGTGATCCCAGCGTTATGGGATGGAGCCCCACATCAGACTCCTCCGCTAGGAGCCTGCTTCTTCCTCTCCCATTCCCCCTGCTTGTGTTCCCTCTTTCGCTGGCTGTCTCTATCTCTGTTGAATAAATAGATAAAATCTTTAAAAAAAAAATCTTCAAAAAAATGAACACTAACCTGAATACATTTTTCCTAAGAAGACATACAAATCTCTAAAAGGTACATCAAGAGGTACTCAACTTCACTAATCATCAGGAAAATGCAAATCGAACCACAATGAGATATCACCTCACACCTCTTAGGTGTTATCAAAAAGACAAGAGATAACAAATATTGGTGAGGATGTGGAGAAAAGGGAATGCTGGTGCACTGTTGATTGGAATGCAAACTGGTGCAGCCACTCCGAAAAACAGTATGGAAGTTCCTCAAGAAATTAAAAACAGAATTGCCATATGATCCAGCAGTACCACTCATAGGCGCATATCCAAAGGAAACAAAATCATTATCTTAATGAGATGCCTGTACTTTCAAATTCATTGCAGAATTATTCATAATAACTAAAGTATGGAAACAACCTAAGTGTCCATTGATGGTTGAATGGATAAAATGTGATAGATAGATAGATAGATAGATAGATAGATAGATGATAGATAGATAGATAGAGATATATGAACACACAAAAGAATGTTACTTAACCATAAAAAGGAAGGAAATCCTGCCATTTACAACGACATGGATGAAACTGGGGGCTATGATGCTAAGTGAAATAAGCCGGACAGGAAAATACAAATACCGCATGATATCACTTACATGTGGAACCCCGGCAAAAAAGTCAGAGTAGAAAAGTGGTTTTCAGGATATGGAGGTTGGAAAAATAGGGAAAGGTTGGTAAAAGGATACAAACTTTCCATTATAAGATGTAAAAGGTCTGAGGATCTAATGTGTAATATGGTGACTATAGTTGATAACACTGTATTGTATAATTGAAATTTGATAAGAAAGAAGAGATAAATATTGTCCCCAAAATTTAAAAAAAAAAGTATGCGAGGTGATGGATGTGTTAATTACCTTGACAGAGGGAATCCTTTTACAACATATACATATATCAGATCATCACATTGTATGCTTTAAATATCTTAAAATTTGGGGGCAATTCCCACTAATAAAGCTGGGGGACAAAGAATGAGGGTGAAGACATAGGATGGGCTAGGCTATATTTATATAACAAGTTATGATATGCAGAAATGATCACTTTTACATATGACATACATTTAAGAAATGTGAGAGAGTTTAAGTAAGGATACTGAGGATACCTTGGCGTTAGGGAAAAGTCGGCTATTTGAGATGCACAAAATACGAAGATGGGCGTATTTAGGATATGAGACTGTACATCTCACTTCCACAATTTTATATTGGGTTAGTTGACCTATGGTTCTAGTTGTGAATCACCAACAGCAACAATCACTGTAAAATGCCCAAGGGCATGTGTAGCTGTGATCAGAAAGCATTGTCCATTTCGAAGCTCTTCTTTTGTGTAGTCTTAGCCTACCTTAGCTGAGCCTAAACGTTTTTACCTGTTCATAGGCCAATTGTGAAACCAGTGACAATCCTGACAGTGATCTGTGATGTGGGACTCATTAATATCATGAATTTGATCGTTCCAACCAATTAGCCTTGAGTATAAAGGCAGTGGAGTACTGATCTTCTGAAGATCCATTGCTCAATTCCTCACATCATGGACTTTAAAGTCAGAAAGATATAAATTTTATATCCAGCTTTGTCATTTATTAGGTGTGTGACTGGGCACTTGACTCAACCCCTTCCAATCTATAATACTTTAATTAGGTTAAGATAAAAATAATAATTCCTGGGCTTGGTTTTCTGATTAAATGGAAAAAAAAAAAAGGAAAGTACTAAGAAAATAGGAAGCATCAATAAATAAGTTATTATATAAATAAATAGTTTCACACTTTGAATATGATCGTGGGCTATATTAAGGGCCAAGTATTCCATATTCTATAAGCAAATAATAGAGATAGACAAAGAAGGGCAAGAACAGCCAGAGTCTTCCAAGGTGCTCTTTGAAGCCAGAGTTGAACAAAAGTTTTTTTTTTTTTTAGATTCTAATGCTGATTTGATGTTCTCATGGCTTCGGCAGAGATTCATTACTTTTATACCATACCGTTTCACCAGATGTAGTTTTTAAATCTGTGTGAGGACCTAAAAGGTGGCTCTGCAAGATGCAGATTTATACAGAATTCTTTTTTTTTAAAGATTTTATTTATTTATTTGACAGAGACAGCCAGCCAGCGAGAGAGGGAACACAAGCAGGGGGAGCGGTAGAGGAAGAAGCAGGCTCTTAGTGGAGGAGCCTGATGTGGGGCTTGAAACCAGAACGCTGGGATCACACCCTGAGCTGAAGGCAGACGCTTAACCACTGCACTACCCAGGCGCCCCTATACAGAATTCTTAAGTCTCTGCTCTCTTTACAAATAGATCTAGACAGCAGCTTGTGACATAGTGTTTTGCTCAATTGAGCCTTAAAGCCAGTGTTCATCACAACTCAGCTTAGCACTACCGGATGCACTAATAAATACATTTTAGGACTGTTCCATTTGAGAAAACAGAATCTGTAGATTAAAGTTCAGCTGGAAGGTTGTGACTCAGTCTCTCATGTGTGCTGTCTGCAAAGTAGCTCCTTAAAAGAAAACAAAACAAAGGAAAAGTTTTCACAGTCAAGTTTAGCCACTAGGTTTCTAGGGAATTACCACAGTGCCTTGATGTCAAAGTGGTTTTTTTTAAGGAAATTCTCATATGTGTATCAGGTAAAAAATAACTTCACTTTGGCAGTCCTTTGTTTGCCTTATTCTTTTAGAGCTTTTTAATTATGCTGCCTTCCTTTGGTTCCTTAAGAAGAATCTTCTCCAAACTTTCATGGTTTGGTGAAAAAATGATTTCATATAATTTTTCAAAAAGAGAAATTTTAGGATTTGAGGAAGATATCTTCTCAGGGACTCTTTTATGGCAGAGATTGACCTATACCAGAATTTTCAAAATTGACCTCTACAGAACTCTAGCTGCTCCATCATAACGCTCCATAAGAAAGAAGGTCATAGCACCATGAAATTTAATTTAGGGATTATGTTCAATTCCTATACAATCACATAAAAATTGTGAGAAGCTTCATGCTAAAGAAACTTGTTTGCTCATGTTTAACCCATTGTTTAACTCAATGTTAACCCCAATTTTTCCAAATGCATTTATGAACATACCATTTTTCCTGCAGGTACAATATGCATTGTCACCCTGTGAAATTATTGTTCTGTGGGGTATACTTTGGGAAACATTAATATACCCATAATTGACAAATAATTACAGAAAGATGAGGCTGGATATTTAATAAATTACTTTATCACACAGGATGCGGTGGCACCCTTAATTGATGATAATTTTATATCTACTTTTTGTATCGGTCCAGTCCTTCTCTCTGTGATGTGGGCTGCATTTTGTATTGGTGACCCTAGAGAAACAGATTAGCTTGTGCTGAAAATAACCCTTCTTACACATGAAGACAGGGTGACTTCTCCCTTTAGGCTGTCTCCAGGCAATTGTGCGGAAGACTTCCGTCTCCTTAAGATTTCCCTTTGGTCTTTTTTTTCTCCCATGATTTTCTCCAGATCCTTTTAAAGCAGGTACTGAAATACAGCACTAATGTTCTCAATTTTTTCAACACCAAAACCCATCTAAGTTATTTTGCATATTGTTTCCAATTCTATATTTAGATGGTTGTTTTTAATTTCCAGACTATATCATCTTATGCTATCAGCCATTGACTATTAGCATGTTTGAATAGATAATTGCTTTATCAAGTCCGCTTTGCATTTAGCTTCATTCTTTTCTAGTTTAATTACTTTTAAAAAAATTGTCACTTTCTGCAAATGTAATGAAGGCATCCTTCATTTAAGACAATGATAAAATTTTCAAGCAACTCAGATCCCAGATTCCACTCTCACCTCCACTCATGCTTCTAAAAAAATTTCCTCAAAGTAGCCCCACTCACTCACTAACCAATCTTTGGAGTTTACCCTAGTATTGAAGATTTTTGAGTGCAAGTTGTGAATGTCACCCCTCTTTACATCTTGGATCTGTGCAATGTCTGTATATGGTATGTTTTCAGTGCATGGCTGTGTAAAGAGAACATCAACAAACCATATCAGAATAGTATGATTTAGACCATATCTTCAGAGCTAACTAGTAAAAATACCACTTGGGAAATAACAAATGCCATAGGAGATCCCACAAATTGTATCTATTGTTTCTTCCTTATTTACAGAGTTTGTTTTCCTATGATGATAAGAAATTAGTCTATCACACACTATCTGTTTCCTCAGGCCACATTATCTCCCTGCTAAATGTGTACTCAGCTAGATGGCTGCTAGCTCACATTTTTATAAAATTTATTTATTTTTTCATATTTTAACATTTGTGAAGTCAGATGATGGCATCCTAGCATTGGGTCATAGTTTAATTGGTGGAGGTTTTTCTTTCTTAGTGATGCATATAATAATGATGAGTAAGATTCAATAGAGATTTGATGAAATATAGTATTTTAATGCTTCTAGTATGTAGAGTACAATGCTTTGTGCTTGGGCACGGTGAAGTTCTTAGAGAAGAATTAGAGTAATGTGAATGTATCAGTGGTATCATGTTTATAAAGAGTGCCCACATACCTTGTATCACTTGATTAATGTAATGACAGTGGAGTTATTATTAGCCTAAATTTATACCTGACAAAAATACATGCTTAAGTGATTTGCTCAAGGACATAGATTCACAAAGGCAGGAACTGTTTATTTTATTTAGAGAGCACAGTATAGTGTTTGGCATATAGTGGGAGCTTCATACATATTTGTAGAATAAATGGAAGAATGAACTTGTACTCCAGTTTAACTTATTCTCTTTTGAATATTTTTCCCTTTCCCTTATAACATTGGTCCATCTCCCTCAACTCTCTCTAGTACTTTACTGTCTCTCACAAATGATGAACTCATTAAGAGGCAGGACCAAAGCAAACATATTTAAAAACCCTGTCATGGGGCATCTGGGTGGCTCAGTTGGTTAAGTGTCTGCCTTCAGCTCAGGTCATGATCCCAGGGTCCTGGGATCAAGCCCCATGTTGGGCTCCCTGTTCAGTGAGGAGTACGCTTCTCCCTCTCCTTCCCACCTTGCCCCGGGCTTATCCCTTCTTTCTCTCTCTCAAATAAATAAATAAAATCTTTTAAAAAATAAAAATAATAAAAAACCTATCATGGCAATGTGTTGAACATTTAGAGTTGGAAGGATTTTAAGAGATTGTTTACTCCCATCTTCTTCATCCAAAAGAAAAGTAAACCAAGGACCCAAGAGACTAGATGATTTCTACAAGTTTATGTGACCGGTAAATGGCAGGCCTCAACTTTGAACCAGGCATTCTGGCACTTTGCATTACACTTCCATTTCCTTTATATGGTTGTTCTAATAAAGCCAGCTAATGCCTCGTCTTCAAGATTAGTTTGAACTTCCAATACATGTGTCCAAATTGCTAGAACTCTCCCCTTGAGTGCCTCACAGGAGCTTCAACCTCAAATTTTGCAAAACAGAATTTATTATGACCATTCAACTTTGCTCTACCTCCTGTATGCCCACCTGGGCTAATGGAAGACCCAGTTCTTCAGTCATTCTGGTGCTAACACTTGAGAATCATTCTTGATTTTTCTCTCTCCCCACAGCAGAGTAACTGCGGAGTCTTGCTAATTTCAGAAACTACCCATTTCTCACATCTGTCTCTTATCCCACACATCCTGGCCTGATTTTTAGGCCATTGCTGTCTCCCTTCCAAAATATCATGGTGGCCCCCACAGGGTCCTTCCTTTCCTGGGTCTTATCTTCTGAAATCTATAAATTGTGTAGTAAAAAACCGTAAGTATGAAACTGATCTTGATTCTCCTCCCTTTCAAATCTTTTACTGGTTCTTTATCTTCATATGTAAATCCAAATCCTCAATATGACATATGAGTTCTTGCAGAATCTGGCTTCTACCTAACTCTCCATTATGTTTCCTAATTGAACCCATACTGCATAGTCATGCCAGACATTCAGGCACAGTGATTAAGAGCTCTGCTCTGGAGTTTCACAGATAGAACCAATTTCTGGCTCTACTTTACTAAATGTTTAAGTTTATTTTAAGTGACTTAATTTCCCCAGGCCTCAGTTTCCTCATTTTCAAAAGGAGGCTGATGAGGTTCCTATTCTATTGCATTTTTGTAAAGAATAAAGGTAATAATCTGTGTAATGTATTGATTATAAACCTGTCACATGCATTTTTAGCATGCAATACATATTAGCTATTATTATATTTTATGGTTCTATGCCTTTATTCATGCAGAATAACATTCTAAGAATGTAAGTCCTTTTCGTCATAGCTTGGGACATTCTTCCTCATCATTGAAGACTCGGTCCAGTCTTTATTCAACTTGAAAATCTTCCTTAACAACCTTTCCCAAGCAGGGTTCTCTAGCGCCTGTGTGCATCTTTATCATAGCATTGTTCATGCTACACATATTGGCTTATATATCTGTCCAACTACACTGAGTTCCTTGAAGGCAGCAGTTGTGGCTTTAAACTGTGTCCCGAGCATCTAGCATGATGTCTGAGACAGAGGAGTCACTTGATAAATATTTATTGAAATGATCTAACAACCATGAGGGCAGGATATTATTACTGTATCCCTAGCCCCTGACATATATAATAGGCAAGTTGATAAATAACTGTTGAATGGATAAATTAGTGGATTTAAAAATGAATAAATACTCCTGCAACTAATACAATACTGTATGTTAATTACACTTCAATAATAATAATGAAAAGAATCATAGGGAATAGTTGTGGTATACACACAGAATGGAATATTAGTTAGCCATATAAAACAATGAGATCTTGTCATTTGGGAGAACATGCATGGGCCTAGAGGATATTATGCTAACTGAAATAAGTCAGGCAGAGAAAGATAGATACCGCATGATTTCACTTATATGTGGATCTAGAAAATGAAGAAACAAATAAACAGAAAATTAAACTCTTAAATACTGAGAACAAACTGATGGTTGCCAGAGGGGTGGTGGGTGGGAGGATGGGTAAAATAGATAAAGGGAAATAATAGTTACAAACTACAAGTTATAAAATAAATAAGTCATGGAAAAGAAAAGTACACCATGGAGAATATAATCAATAATATTGTAATAACATTTATGGTGACAGATGGTGACTAACTTACTGGGGTTAGCCCTTAGTAATGTATAGAATTGTTGAATCAATATTTTGTACACCTGAAACTAATATAACATGGTATGTCAATTATACATCAATAAATGAATGAATGAATGGATGGAAAAAAAAAAAGATGAATACTTCCTTTGCTAGTTTTCTTCTTCCATGTGTAAGGGAGGAAAAAACCAATTTTCCTTGACCTTCTTAGGGTTTCTGGCTGAGCCCAAACATTAAACAGACAAAGACCAGAATTACAGAGAAAAAACATGTAGATGTACTTAATATAAGTTTCACATGGCATGAGAGTCTTCATAAGTAAATGAAGACTCCAAAAGGTGTTAAGCTTAAGCATTTTTATACTGGGTTTGATGAAGAGTGGAAAGTTGTAGAAAAGCAAGATAAAAACAAAAGGAGCTAAGGAAGAGTAGTGAACTGGGGGAAGCTCAGCAAGGCCTGCTGTTTCCCCTCCATCTTTGGAGATGAAGATGCTGCTTTGCTCTGGGTAAAGGGAGGGCATCTCTCACATGAAGGTCTTATAACCTGCTTGAGCAAAGAAGGGGGAGAGGTTAGAGGGTCTTTCCTGCACCTGCCATTGCTGGAATTTCTTTGGCTAAAAAATTCTTTATGCCCAAGTGCTATATTTTGGGGTGGTGTATTCTTAACCCGCTCTCACTCAAAAAACAAACAACAACAACAATACGACTCTGCTCTCAATCTCTGACCACCAATTTTCTCCACTTCATGGCAAGATTCTTGTACAAATAGTATGTGGGATCTGTGGTGACCTACTTTAGGAGGTGACTGATACTTATGCCTGTGACTTTAAGGCAGATAAAGATGAGGACTGCTGTGTCAGGAACACTGGGATGTGCCTGTTAGACACTCCCTCTTATGGAACGGTTCCTCCTGCCACTGCAGTTGTGTTTCCTCCTGTACCTTTGTGGTTTCCCTGCAACCTCATCACATCATCATGTCACCAATACAGATACTTTAGGGTTCACTGAACTGCTCCTGGGGCTCAGCCAGATGTTGCTTCTTGTGTTACCCTGTGCAGAGGGGTTTGCTCCATCTGCCAGAATTTCTTCTCTAAAAACCTGCAGATCAGATTATTTACATGAAAATATGCTTGGGGTACAACCGAGATATTCAATAACAGGGTATAGTTTGGTCCTGCTGTGTGGCACTGTCATGATGGTGATCCAGGGTGGACGACCTCCTCTGGCCCTTCAGGACTCTCCCAGTTTCTCTCTTATCCCAGATCATTAGATGTCTTCACACTTGCCTGATCTGTGTAGTCCATTTCCCCCACCCCCAGCCATTTGTGTTTTTCTTCTCTTTTCTTTTAGTTTCCTTTCTTTGGCTCCTTTTGAGAATCTTTCCCTCTGCTGCTCATAGGGCATCACTGTCAGCACGTTTTATGGGCCATTTTTGGTGTCGCAGGTGAAGTCTTAACAGCCTGCATCCAGATTTAGATTTTTTTTATAAGGGCAAGTACAGGAATTGGGACTAAAATTGGCAAATCACTAGACACTTGGGAAGTCAGATTAGCTTAAAATGCATGTTAGAACAGTAAATTTGCAAAATTAATTTCTTTGGTGCTGTAATTCTGTAGCATCTCTTTTTTTACCTCCACATGAGAACTTGCTAAGTCGTGCCTTGAATTATTACAAAAACAACATGAGGAACTACTGGGTATTGGCCATTGGGCCACACAGCTCATGAATGTAACAAGAAGGTTTGCATTAATATTTGCAGATGACCGACTTTATGAAAGAACACCAAATGATACTTTCCATCTTTCCTAATGCTCTGTCTTCTTTCAGCTACTCAAACACTAAGCTCTTCACTACCTCAAATCCTTTGTCTGTACTGCTATTCTCCCTGCCAGGAATGTTCTCTCCTCCATTCTCTGAATTGGTAATCTTTCACTTTCATGACTGTTCCCACCTCAGAGATTTGCCTGACTGCTCTATCTTAAACCAATTTCCCCTTATCATTATTATCACAACTCCTTTCCTTTTGCCTTCAAAACCCCTAATGTAGCAAGCAGTTATTTTGCTTATTTGCCTATGTATTTGGAGTTGTCTGTCTCTTTAAATAGAATATAAGCTTTGTATATTCTCTGGAGAAAGGAACCGTGAAATAGTAAGAAAAGTATATTGGTCTCTGTGTTACTTCTAGCTAACATTTGGTCTCTGAACCTGTCTCCTCCTAAAACACCTATGATTTCCCAAGTGATGAGGGTGTCTGGCACAGAGCTCCTAACCCCCTTGGAATTTTCTGGGTGCTAGAAGCATCCTTTATTCTAATGAGGCAACTCTTGGGGTGCTCTCTGGAGAGGCCTGGTGACCAGAAAGTTTAGGCCATGATTAGAAGCTTGGGATTTTTCATCCCCACTCTTCATTCTACAGAGAGGGGAGCAGGGCTGGAAATTGAGTGAATAATAGATCATTCCTATATGATGAAGCCTCCATAAACATCTCCCAAATCCCAGGGTTTAGAGAGAGGATGAGTGAACACATCCATGTGCCAGGAGGGTGGCACAGTCTGTCTTCACTGGTGCAGAAGCTCCTGGGCTTAGGACACTTCCGGATCTTGCTCTGTGTATCTCATCATCTGGCTGGTCATCTGTATTCTTTATCACATTCTTTAGCATGTAATAAACTGGTAAATGTAAGTAAGTATTACACTGAGTTCCATGAGCTGCTCTAGCAAATTATGAAACCCACGAAGGGGTTGGGAACCCTGATTTATAGCTGTCAGTCAGAAGTACGGGGGACAAGCTGGGTCTTGTAACTGTCATCTACAGTGGGGGCAGTTTTGTGGGACTTGAGCCCTTAACTTGAGGGATCTGTGGCTAATTCCAGGTAGATGGTGTCAGAACTTAACTGAGTTGTAGGGCACCCACCTGGTCAGTATGGGAATATGGCCAGAGGGAGTGGTGGAAGCAAGAGAAGTAGTGTGAAGAGTGACTGCATTTTGCCCTATATAGGATCCATCTCTCTCTTTTTCTCCATTGTATTGCTAGTGGCCGGCCAGCCAGTAGTTAAGCTCGATACACAGTAATGTGCTATGCACTGTTCCAAGTGCTTTCCGTGTAGCTCATTTACTTTTACAACAACCCCACCAAGGAGGTAGTATTATTATCTTTATGTTATACCTAAGGAAATTTAGACACAGAAAGGTCAAATAACTTATCAGTGTCACACAGCTCATATGTGGATTAGCTGGAATTCAAATCCAGGAAGTCAACTCTGGTATCCCTGCTTGTAATGAAGATAGTGACAAAGTTACCCATAAGAAGTTAAATAATAAAAGAAAATGTTCTAATGCAAAAGTAGGTGATGCACTGGAGCGCTGGTGAAATGTCCCCAAATAACTTTGAAACACCAGCAATAATGTTGTCCTGAGTATCCGCTCTGAAAGAGTAGGATTTCCAGGCCCACTAAACTATACAGTTATAAGCATCTAAGTATTGCTAAGGAATTAACATATCTAAAGAAAGAATGTGTCAATCTTAATGAAAATTATTCTGCAATGGAGATAAACAACACAAAAAGGAGAATTTAAGAGGTGGTATTAAGCTAAGGAAACCTTCCCCCCTCCTCAATTCTGTAAATAAGGATGATAAATTGATCAACACCTTACAGGTATTCTTTTCTCCCTCTCTCTCTCTCTCTCTCTTTTTTTTTTTTTTACTGTGGTAAAATATACATAACATCAAGTCAACATTTTAACAATTTTTTGAGTGTTCATTTTTAAAGCCTCAGCTGAGATTTTGTGTAGCTAATGAGCAGCCATTAATATGTATATGCCCCAGCCATTTGCTTATTTTTAAATTTTTTGTAATATATTAGGTTTCAGCAAGCATAATTTGAAAGATAGGGGTGGGAGCAAGATTGGATGGAGAAGTAGAAGGAAGACTGTAAAACTGCTCTTTCTGCATGATAATCATCAGAGCGGAACTCCAGTGTGGGTGGGGGTTTTGCAAATAACAGAAGAGTTAGCAAAATATATATCTTCCTAGAATGAATGAACACTTTTCTTTGGAAGTATGTCACAGGTGTCCTATCCAACAGTGAACATTACAAGACTCAGAAGGCATTTTGGGGACTTTATCTTTAAAGTAAACATCAAAAATGTATTGCTTGTAGGTCTTGCTTAGTGTGTTCCAGGTAGAATAACAGACTTGAAGAAATATACTGCCAGAGATGGAGGTGTGCAATGGATTCTGGGCAAGGAGTGTGAGGTTCCTAAAAGTCATCATGAGAGATCTACACAGTTTTTTAAAGAGTAAGAGTGGATCTGAGGACAAGAAAGCAGAGTTAGGGGGAAATTGTTTGATATACCGTGCAACTTTAAGTGGTATAGTCTTGCAAAAGGAAGTGAGAAACAAAGCATAAAATTAAGTAACACCTGGCTCATTCATCACCCTCATATGCCCAGGATCTTGAAGTATCACATTGAGAAAGAATTTCAGTTTTTGAACAATAATGTAGAAGAAAGCAGCCGGGAGGTACATTTAACTTGAAAGCCAAGGGAAAGAACCAAAACCATCCAAAATATTAGGGAGAGGGCCTTAAGAAGGAGGGTCTAACCAGCAATCAGGGTGCTCGTTTTCCAAGCATAGTCCAAAGAAAGGATGCACCTCCCAGTGTACCATCTGCCTGGTTCCAGTGCTGAATCAGTAAGCATTAAAACTGCAAGCTGTGCCCTTTGTTTCAAGACTCCAATATATAAGCAAACATCTGATTATCAATTAGTTTTCAGTGTAGCTTCCTTACATGAAGAAAATATACTGCTAAAGAATGTTTATATTTGACCCACTTGATAATTAAAATCCTGTATCAACTAGTAATCTGGCATTTTGATAGTAATTTGGCTTGCTGTGTAACTTGCCTACACGGGGAGGTTGTACTGACCACAATCTCTTTATTCTGTTACCTTTGCATATCGTAATTCTCTTCTTACTGATTCACTATGATTTTATACATCAGTCCATATGGATCTGGCTGATATGAGTCACTTCCTGAAAGATGATTCCATTCTTAATGCGCTGGATAAATCTAGTTTCCGACCAGAAGTTGAGGGCAGACATGGGCTGTGATTTATTTATCATCACCCTTGCTTTGGTGTCTTGGTTGTCAGTAAAACTGAGCTCCCAGCTGAATTTTTCTTTCTTTCTTTCTTTCTTTCTTTCTTTCTTTCTTTCTTTCTTTCTTTCTTTCTTTCAGTTTATATATTTGGCAGAGAGAGAGACAGCAAAAGAGGGAACACAAGCAGGGGGAATGGGAGAGGGAGAAGCAGGCTTCCCTCTGAGCAGGGAGCCCGTCGAGGGGCTCAATTCGGGGCTCGATCCCAGGACCCTGGAATCATGACCTGAGCCAAAGGCAGATGCTGAACGCGCCCCCCCCCAGCTGAATTTCTCTAGGTTTTGTCCTAACTTGCCATTCCTATGTGGCTTCTACCTGTTGCATATTAGAAATAGGGCAGGTACAGGATTGTATGCTCTATTTGCACAAAAGGGATTTCCTGAACTGTGGCAGCCTTGGAATACCTGTTTTCGGACACAAAGGAAACCACTGAGGAATATGCTGCTTCCTAATGAATTTGTAATTTTTTTAGTGTCATGGACTATCACTGAATGAGTTCAGTGTGGTTTTCTTCATGCCCACACTAGTGGCATCTTTATCACACAGGCTGTTCCAGACTTTGAACATAAGCAGGAAAGCCTCACTGAAGTTGAGCAGAGGGACTGTACTCTTGGCACCCTCTCAAGCCTATCTTTTTGCCCTGCTTCTGCAGGCTGTGGGAGTGGCCAGTTCGTGTGACCCATAGTCAAGACCCTGCTATACAACCTGGATTCTTGTAACTGTTCTGCACTAAAGTCACCTGAAATAGAAATTGAGAAACAGGAAGCAGGGACTTAGAGTCCCATTAAATTGCTAAATCATTAGATTTAAACTCTTCAGTCATTTTTGACTTTGGATAATTTATTTCCATACCAGAATTTATAATTCTGAAAAATATCTGTGATAGAGACCTACTTTTCTCAACTTTATATTTTAAATGAGAGGAATAATATATATATAAAAAATTGGGCTGATACTGTTTGAACACCTGCTGTTAAATTTGCTTGTGACAGTTGTGAAACAGAATAACCTAGCAATTCCACTAGAATTACTTGCATATTTTGGTTATTGTTTATGCATTGATGCTTTCAAGTTAAGTGCAATCCCAATATCTCATGGACAGGGAGAACAGAGTCATTAAATCATTAGAGTATATTGTCAATTCAGATTCCTTGAAAAATTAGATTCTTTATTATTTTTTGCAAGAGATCTCTGCATAACTTTAAAAAAAATAACTGGAAGACACAACTTGTGAATGTATATCACTCTGTGCTTACATATAAATAAAACATTTGGGGCAAGTACATAAATATCTATAAATTAATACTATGAGGTTTTGAGATGAGGCGGGAAAAGAGGCCTTACAAGGGAATGCAATTAGTCTATCATGAAAACCCATTTTTTTGGAAGATACATATTTCCAGCACATGGTGCAAGTTCTTATTCCTAATGTAGAAAATCTTGCAATGAGGTAAAGTGGTTTCTGGTATACTTTGGTAAGTGAGGTATGCATGAGGGGGTCATAGAAACACATTAGGATAAGTTGGCTCCTATATAACGGAGTCTCAGGACAAAACTGTCCCGTCACCTTCTAGCCTGTGTTCCAGATATTTATGTACCTGCCTTCTCTTTCTTTAGTGTTTTTGACAGAAAACTGGTTCTGCTTCATTTCTGTATCTTCCGTGGAGTCTTCCTGCCTTGCACAGAGTTGATTTGGAATGTATGAATATACAAATAGAATTGTAAAGAACATCATTAACATGTCAGTGCCATCTTTAAAGCACAGCTGGAGACTAGACTGGGGGTATTATTATAGTGAGGTTGCAGCTACTTTTCAAATAAAACTCTTTTTGCTATTAGTAGTAATTAAAAAGAGGGAATATTTTCATACCCAACATGTTACAATGATCAAAATACCATAAGGTTGGCTTTTCATATGGGGAACATTAATCCCAATGACATCATGTATCTACGTGGACACCTGAATGTAATGAAAAAAAAAAATGGCTCCTGGTTGGGCGGGGTCCCAGACTGTACTCCAGGAGTAGATGGTAGTGCTGGCTGGATCCATGTTCACATGGGGTTGCAGGCAGGGCTTTGTGGGTGAACAGGGCCTCAGGCTGTGCTCTGTGATCAGTCAGGGCCATAAGCTGTGTCTGCGGTTGGGCAGCACTGCAGATTGGGCTTTGTGATCATGCGGGCCACTCACTGTTCTCTGCTGTTGGGCAAGGCTGCTGCTGGTTTCTCTGGTCAGGAGATGTCCCCAGCTATATCGGGCAGTTCAGCGGGCCTAGGCTTTATGCTCTGCGGTAGGGCGGGTTTGCTCTCAGGGTTCCCTGGTTGGTGTGGCTGCAGGTTATGCTCTGTAATTGGACAGGATCACTGGCTAGCTTCCCTGCCATACTCCCTGTTGAGCTACTGGGAAGGGCTGTAGGCTGGGCTTCTTTGCTGAGTAGGGTTATAGGCTAGACTCTGGCTGGGTTGGCGTTTAGGCTGAGCTCTGCCACTTGGGGGTAGCATAGGCTGGGCTCTGATGATGCTCGGGGTTGTTTAGACTCTCTGGTTATGCAGAGCCAGAAGCTATGCTCATCAGCTGGGGAGGGCTGCTGGGTTGGCTCTCTGCCCTTGCAGGGCTATAGGATGGGTTCCAAAGCTGCCCAGGTTCTCCGGTCAGGTGAGACTAGAGGCTACACCAAACAGTTGGGCAGGGCTGTGAATTTGCTTCTTTTCCTAAGCGGAGTGGTAGAAAGGGCTCCATGACCAGTATAGCCTATTGACTTGGGACCCACATCAGGCAGAACTGCTAACTGAGCTCCCTAGCCAGACGGGGCCACCTTCAGCCATGCAGATGGGTAGAGCTGCTGGCTGGAATTCTGCTTGTACACTGCTGCAGTCAGGAGTGTGGTCCACCAAGGTCTGACTGCTGATTGCTGTAAGCCTCGACCTCCTTCCCCAGTGGTTCAGACCCACAGACTCCCCCAGTGATCACTATGAGACAAGACCCAAGTGGGCCTCTGAGGAAGTGTCCAGCAAGGCTGGGGGAACTGAATGTTCACCTCAGGCTTTCTTTTCCCACCAGAGAAACCATAGGCCCAGGGGCTTCTCTTGTTCTGACACTGTGCCAGCCTGGTGGAAGGGTGATGGGGTCCACATGTAGCTGTTCCTCTTACCCTTCCAAGGAGTGCTTTTCAGTCTCCATGGTCTAGGGGTGCTTCAGCCTTATCCCCAGTTCTGGGATTGTCACAATCCTGTTTTATCTGCGGATATTTACTTGTTGGTCTTAGGAGAGAGTTGAAGTCAGGAACAACCAATGTCACCATCTTGATGGATAATATTTTCTTAAAAAGGGAAGCAATATTTCCTGGGCCTTTGATTATTAATCTGCAGAAACCACATCTGCTACTTTCACAAAATAATTCTGGGAGTATGCAGGCAGTGTTTCTAAATGCTCATGGACTCATCCTCTCAACCGTCTGTCATGTCCTGTTCTCTCATTTAACTGTGAAGCGGTCCTTACCTTAACCTTAGATGGCAATTTGAAGAACAATGATCTTTTTTGTTTCAGCTCAGCTCCCACTTCTGGCTGCCTAGATTGTTCTGCAATTGCAGAAGTTCTTTAGTACGCCAAGCAAATAAATTCTTGTTGGTATTTTTTAACAAAAATGTATTAGATACCTACTAGACAGAAATTATAATAGACTCTGGGGCTACAAAAGGAAACATGATATGGTCCCCACCTTACAGGAGTTTATGGTACAGTGGGAGAGACAGACATCTTGATATGTAAGATCCATTTAGTAAGGCCTATTCTGATGTATCCAAATTACTTAGGTGCTGTACTACCTGCTGGATATAAAAAGGTACTTTGCTCTGTCTCCTCAGTTTCCCACAGTAGAGTTTCATCTCACCATCTCTTTTACCTCCCTCCACCCTGGCTCACAGCAGACAACTTCCTCCTTCTTAAAGTTGAACAGGAAACAAGTCAGAAAGTCTCACAACTGTATGTTGTCTCTCCATCTCCTCACACTCAGCCCTGCTTTTGCACCCATCTCTATTCTTTGTCACTCCTGTGTTAGTGAAAGATGTGTTCTGGCTGCAGGATCACACTTTGCTCTCATTCACACTTCTCCTTACATCTCCTCAAGCCCTTGCCCCATCAAATATTTCCTCTTCCAGTCTCAGCCTATGTCTGTCTGTCAGCTTTCTGCCATATGCATTGCTCCAAAGAATACATCTCTCCCTTATTCGGTTCCTTTCTGTATCTATCACAGCTTCTAGAAAGCACAGGGGTATGCGGTTTACACAACAAGTAAATATTGCTGTGCAACCATTGAAATGGCTATAATTCTAAAGGTGAAGGATGCTAAGTATTGATTAGTATACAGAGCAAAATGAACCCTCAGAAGCTGCTGGTGGTACATTCACTTTGGAAAAACAGTGTAGCATTATCTTATACATTAAAGATAGGTACACCGTATGACAATGTAATTCCATTTCTGAGAATTGACTATACCCACAGAAGTGTGTGTGTGTGTGTGTGTATAAAAATGTGTGTGTATGTGTGTTCATGGAGAAACATGAAAAATGATGTTATGGAAGCACTATATGGAAAAAATAAAATACCATTAACTTTACAATAAACACACTGTTATATATTGATGTATTGGAGTATCATGGAGTGATACAAATGAATGAACAGAATTAAACCCACAGCCTGGGTGATTCTCACAAACAAAGGTGGTCAAGAAAGCAAGACTCAAAAGAATACATGTGGCATTAATTCCATTTATATAGTTTGGTAAACAAACAAAGCTAAACTATTTTCTTTAAGTGCATGTGGTTTGGAGGTGAAACTACAATGAATTGGTTATTGTAAAGATCAGAATAGTGATTATCTTTGGTAGGTAGTTGAGAAGATTACTGGGGATGGACACCAGGGGACTAGCTCTTAGTAGAAACAAATTAAATGCAATCTATAAAAATAATTTCCAGTTAGTGAGTAACAATTTCCTAATGAACACAAGAATCTTGCTCATCTTCACTATCAGTGGGAGAGCACAGGTTCATGGCTATGCCTACCAGTGGCCACTCCTCTGGCAGCATCCTAGAGACCTTTTCAGAGTCCCAGGGCCTGATCTCCATCTATACCTGGCCAGGACATCTAACACTAATCCAGTTTCCCCCTGCTCCTCCACACAGGGTAAGTTTTACTTTTACTGATGAAAACATTCCTTTGCCATTAAAGTAAAATTTGGGTAATGCCTGTGAAAATGAGGAAAGGAACCTTCATTAAAATAGGGAGGAAAAGAGAGAGACAAACCAAGAAGCATTCTTGCCTATAGAGAACAAACTGATGGTTACAAGAAGGGAGGTGGGTGGGACATGGAGTAAATAGGTGATGGATCGGGATTAAGGAGTGTGCTTGTTGTGATGGGCACTGAGTGTTGTAGGGAAGCGTCGAATCACTAAATTGTACACCAGAAAGTAATATTACGTTGGATGTTCACTAACTAGAATTTAAATAAAAACATAAGTAAGTAAGGAGTCAGTAAGCCCTGAAGGGGGAGCTCTCACACAGGAGCCACACCTTTGCAGTCTGCAAAACCAGCAGGAAGGTAACTCTTACCTTGATGAGGTTTCCAAGTTTCCACACAGGAACTTCATCTCCCGCCCTTCTGACAAAGAAGGAAGGTTGCTCCCTGCCCTAGCAACACTAACCACCACTGCCTGCAGCCAATGAGAAGCCGTGGCAAGCTCGCAACTCCTGTTCCTCTCCCTTGAGGATTTGTTCCAAACAACCACCCCAATTTCCTCCTAAAACCTAATAAAAGCTGACCTTCCTTTTGTCTCTTTGGACTTGTCTGTGGTTTGCCAGAGTTCACTTGTCCTGAATTGCAATTCCTCTGCTCTTCCCGAATAAACTCATGCTGCTGGTAAAATAACTTGGCTGTTTTATTTTGAAGGTTGACATGGTCAATTTTACTTACTATTAAACACTTAAATTAAATGCTTTGCTCCTCTTTTTGTTTTATAAATATTAAATCATTGTAAACTAACAGAAAAACTTTGAGTCAGTTATTATTGTTATTTCGTTTTTTACTGATAAGGAAACTGAAGCAAAAGGGGGTCAAGAAACTTGCCCTACATCTGGTAGCTTCTATGACTAAAGGCAGGTGTCCAACCTAGGTAAGTCTAGCTCCAGAATGGAGACTATAGGGACCCCACTGTTTATGTGGCCACAGTGTGTGTAACTATTTGAATTAAAGACATATCAAAGTTAAAATACACAAACAAATTTCAAGGGTCCATAAATAGAGTCCTGCTGTGAACGGCCACTAGGCCTGCCCTGGCCCTTTCCCCCAAGTTTACCTTTCCTGAAAAATTTCCCTGCCTAAGTAAATGGTACCATGTTTCATTCAATTGTTTAGGTTGAAAAAAACAAAAAACAAAAACAAAAAAAAACTATCCTCAATTTTACTTTTTCTTTCATTTTCCTCATCCAACACTTCATCGAGTCCTTTCTGCTCTTCTTCTAAAATATATTCTAAACAAGCACACAGAAAACGTACCCTGGAATTTTTTATTTCAGAAATCAGCAGCGTTGCCTTTCAAGGGCTAGATAGGACGTATTTTTGGGTTTTGTGAGCATGTGGTCTCTGTCAAAATGACTCAGTTCTGTCATCAAGAAACAAAAGCAGCCATAGACAATACATAAACACGGGTGTGGCTGTGTTCCAATAAACTTTAAAAAAGCAGGCTGTGGTTTCGCGGATCCCTACGCTATTCTAGTAATGTTAGGTTCCCAGTTATATCCTCTATTTACTTACCTGCTACGTGGTGCCTTGTACATAGTTGATACTCAGGGCAAAATCTCTGAATAAATGGCTTAAATTATTGTATCACATTAATTTCAATGCGGGACAAGTATTATTTCAGGATAATTTGCTAACTCTTGGGTTTCAAGGTTTTTCCCCATTTTTTTTTTCATTATAACAAATATCTCCTCCATCTAAGTCTGAAAGCTCTGATATTCATTATTTGGAGAAAATGGAAACTGTTATACATTCTAATCTGTAGCATAAATTGTAAATGTAGTTATTTTCAAGACTGTGGATAATATAAAGGGAGAAGACCAACTTCTGGGGGTATATCTCTGTTCCATCTGGAAGCAAATGATTTTATTTTTCTCCAAAGGGAAATTGTTTCTCGGCCACCCAGTGATAGAAAGTTCTATTGTTCTGTCACAAACTAGTAGTGGTGTAATCATTCCTTTTGTATTATTATGTGACTGATTTATGTACTGATATACTGATGTGTGTGTGTTGGTTGGAGTGGGGAGTGGTGGTGATTGTTCATAATACAAGACTATGGTGAGTATCCAGTAGACATTTAATCAATCGATAGATTGATTAACATAGTGGTAGAGAAAAGAAAAACAAATACCCCAATTCTTTCTTCTTTGGAATCTCTTGTCTCTTAACTAGTACTGTACAATTTAACACTTTTGTAGGCTCTCTGGATTAAATTCTGCAGTGGTTTTAGGTGTAAAGTTTTGTTTATTCAATACTGTTTCCTAAAATAGTTTTTACTTCTTGACTTTAATTCCTCTTGTTCCCATTACTGAAATACTCCAGTCTGATTGCTGGTTTTGCCTGTCTATTGGAATTTCTCACACACATTTACACACAAGTGGTATAATAGGTAAATCTCAAACTGCATTGGCTGAGAACACAGTGAGTGATTAAGAAACTCTAGAGGAAGATTCTACAGCTCAGAAGGCTGGTTTAGGGCTGATTCAGGGGGCTAATCATGATAGGTAAAGAAGAAATGACTCAAGTTTGAGTCCAGGGAAATTCGAGAGAGGACGCAAATGGAATGAATATGGACGCAAATGGAATGAATATTTAAGACACTAGATGCCAAATGTCTCCTTCTCTCCCTTATGAGCTTTCTTCCAAGTAGCTCATTGCTTTTAGGGGTATGGACTCTTTTAGTACAGTGGAAGCTATAATGAGATTTGCTTTAAGAGTGATTTAAAGCAAAGTGGGAAAGACAGGGCACAAGCTGGCACTGATTATGTCTGAGTTAGACAAACAAATAGGGTTACCCAATAAAGTGAGTATAGCTTAAACTCCATATTTAAGAAAATATATATATATTCTTGGGGGCACCTGGCACATTTGGTTAAGCATCTGACTCTTGGTTTCAGTTCAGGTTCTGATCTTGGGGTTGTGAGATCAAGCCCCATGTTGGCTCTGTGCTCAGGGGTTCTCTCTCCCTCTCCCACTGACCCCCAGCCCCCACACTTGCACACACACTCTCTCTCTCTCTCCCTAAAATAAATAAATAAACATTTGATAAATGAATAAATAAAATTTTTAAAAATATGCTTACCTAATTGATACATTTTTTCTATAAGTGATACTCGTGATATGATGATATAAATTGCAAACCCATAGTCTAACTTTTTTTTTATCTTTCTTTTCTTTATTATGTAGGTGAGAGATTATTTGAGTAATTTTTCCAAGGTTACTTTTGACCAGAGAAATGAAGAGACTTTCTTAAAATGACAGTGAAGAGGGGCGTCTGGGTGGCGCAGTGGTGAAGCATCTGGCTCTTGGTTTCGGCTCAGGTCGTCATCTAAGGGTCATGAGATTGAGCCCCGAGTTGGGCTCCGTGCTCAGCAAAGACTCTCCTTGAGACTCTCTCCCTCTCTCCGCCCCTCCCCACTGTGCTCACTCATGTTGTCTCTCTCTCTGTCTCAAATAAATCAATAAATCTTAAAAAAAAAAAATCACAGTGAAGAGCCATGGTGCAATCAGAACGCACCTGGATTGAAATATCAAGTTGGTTCCTACAGTCAACAAAATTTTGAATTTATATACAGTAAAATTTACTTTTTGGTATACAGTAATATGAGTTTTGAAAAGTGAATGCAGTCATATAACTGTCACCATGGTCAAGATAAAGACAGTGCCATCACTCTCCAACCTTCCCTCTTGCTGTCCCTTTGTAATCAAGCCATCCCCCAGCCCCAACCCCATGGCAACCATTCATCTGTCCTCTGAACTTTTAGTTTTTCCTTTTTCTAGAATGTTCGCATATATGGAGTTGCGTGATACATTGCCTTCTGAGTCCGGCTTCTTTCTTTATAGCATAATGCATGTGAGATTCATCCGTATCGTTGCGTGTACCGATCATTAATCCAATCCTTTTATCTACTTCTGGATGTATTCTGATTTTTTAAAATCTAGTCACCAGTCGAGAAACATTTTGGTTGCTTCCAGTTTCTGGCAATTATAAGATGCTATAAAGATGATGAATAAAGATACCATAAACATTTGCTTTCAGTTTTTGTGTGAACATAAGTTGTCAATATCTTGGGTAAATACCTCAGCATGGAAATGCTGGGTCATATGGTGGGTGTAAATTTTATTTTAGAAGAAACTGCCAAACTGTTTTCCAAAGTGGCTGTACCATATTGCAGTCCTATCAGCAGTGTAGGATTGTTCTAGTTGCTCAGTTTCTTCATCAGCACTTGGTATTGTTAGTTGGTATTTTATTTTTTTCACTCTAGTATCTATGTAATGGTATTTCATTGTGATTTTAGTTTACATATCCCAGATGGAAATGATATTGATGATTTTTCATTTAAGTACATGCTATTTGTATTAGTTTCTATATATTGTTACTATAACAAATTACCACAATTTTTGGCTTATAAAAACAACACAGATTTATTATCTCATAGTTCTGGAGGTTAGAAGTTTGAAATCAGTTTCTCCAGACTAAAATCAAGGGGTTGGCAGGTCTGCATTCCTTTTGGAAATCTATGGGAAGATCCATTTCCTTGCCTTTTCTAGCTTTGGTAGCCTGCTTGCATTCCATGATTTATGACTCCTTCCTCTGCCTTCAGAACCAGCAATTTAAATCTCTCCTTGATGGCCTCTGCTTTCATACATATATCTTCAATCTCTGATTCTGATCTTCCCTCTTATAAAGAACATTGTGGCCCCAAATAATCTTTTTATTTCAAGGGCGCTTATGTAATCACACTTTCCAAGTCTCTTTTACCTTTCTTTATCCATTGCATATGCATTTAGAAGTTTATTTCTTGCTAAATAGACAGACCTTTAAATTTTTTAATTTTTTAATTTTTTAATTTTTTTATTTTTTGGTTTGAGAGAGAGAGCACATGTGAGAGGTGGGCATGGGAGGGGCAGAGGGAGAGGGAGAAAGAGAATCTTAAGGACCCTGAGATCATGACCTCCTTCTGTCTTCAAGCACGCTGATTCTTTTTTCTTCTTCATTATTGTATTGATCTCATTCAGTGGATTTTTAAAGTTTCCAGTATTTAATTTTTAGTTCTAAATTTTCTATTTGTTTCTTTTTACAGTTTTTATTTCTCTAGTGACAACTTCTGTCTTTCCAATTCATTTCTAGAGTGTTTATTTTTATCACATAGATTATGCTTAGAATAGCTGATTTAAAGTTTTATCTAGATTATCTAAGGGTTGGCACCTGTTCATCATCTGTTTTAAGTTGTTGCCTATTCCTGCTTCTTTGTATACCGATTCATTTTGAATTATATCCTAGACATCTGAGTCCTACTAAAAACCTCTAAAAAATGTTTTTTGTTTCGGCTATCAGTCATTAAAGTTAAATTCCAACAGCAAGTTCTAGCTACACTCAATATCAGTTTAGTTTGCAAATCCTTTTTTATGCCGTTTCAGGTCTGCTCTCTGTGTGTACTCCACAGGGGTCTAAGTTTGGGAATTGAGTATTGGTTTATATAGATGTTTACTTCTCACAGCCTTTTCTGTGTTTCTTTGTGTCAATTCCATGCACAGCCTGTTTGGGGATGAGAGTCTGGGACTTGTGTTGGTTCATGCACAGAATTAAGCAAACTGCTTTCCAGTTTCCTTCTCCCTTGATCCTACCAGCATGCCTGGCATCTCTTTTCCCAGTTTTACTGGTCAGAAAAGTGGGGTTTTCCTCTAGTGTTAGCCTCCTGCTCTGTCATCCAGATCTTCGTGAGTGCCATAGTCCTGAAGGAGAAGTGGCAAGAGAAGAAAAAGATAAAAGTAACAGCTTTCCTTCACACTCTTTATACACAGGGCACATTTTCTGAGTTCCTCTGGACATTTTCTTGTTCTTTCTTTTGGGATTTTAGATTCCCATACTGATGCTGCAGGACTGAAGTTTGATGACTGGGGCTGCCCATAGGCAGGGCAGGGAGAGGGGAGAAAAAAACATAATGAAGCTTCTCTCCATACTCTTCAGCTCACAGGGGGGATCCTTTTCTGGTCTTTTGGCTAGAAGCCAGGAGCTCGTCTCCAATATTTTGCTCTGTGCAACTGCTGCACTGTTCCATAACTGGGGCCTCATTCTGTTCAAGCTGATAGAGGAGGAAAACAAATATGGAGAATCATTCCCCTTATGGATCCGTTTTCACATTTTGTCTTTTATCCATCCCCCCACTCCTCCTGCTATAATTTTTTTTCACTGTCTTCCGATAGTTAATTTTTAACAGTTTTTACTTTAATTTCAGTTAATCAACATACAGTGTTATATTAGTTTCGGGTGTACAATACTGTGATTCAACAACTCCATACATCAGGTAGTTAATTTTTAAATTCTGCCTGGAGTTTTTAATTGTTATCAGTTGGAAAAATTGGCCGAGGGCACTTAATCCACCTTGGACTGCTCTAAGTATGGTTACTAATATTTTGATTCTGATTTCCTCATTTTCTTCTCAGAGAGGTAGCAGAGTGTCGTGATTGTTAGGAGGTTCTAGGACCAGAAAACCTTGCTTTGAATTATGGTGCCACTAACTATAAAAGAGGACTAAGCCTTTTTAAAATTTGTGAGCGGTAGTCACTTATTTATAGTTATTTGAGGATTAAATAAGGTAACACATACAAAGTGGTTAGAGTAGTAACTGATACTCAGGCCATGATGTTGCACAATTATATTCTACAGGGCACCGTTTCAGTGAATGGTGAGCCTGAGGTTGTGCAGCGTGGTGGGGGCTCCTGAGGCAGTTGTCGTCTTCTTCATCTTCATCATCATCACCATCCTGTCTTCTCTTAATTCCTGTGTTGTGTTACACTTCTAATTGAAAACCGAACTTATCCTTATTTATGTTTTTAAACAGCTGTCCTCTCAAGTAGAAGATCACGATTGAACAAATGTGGTTGTAAAGATCATTTTCAATGTACCAGCTACTCTTTTTTTTTTTAAGATTTTATTTATTTATTTGACAGAGAGAGAGACAGCCAGCGAGAGAGGGAACACAAGCAGGGAGTGGGAGAGGAAGAAGCAGGCTCCTAGCGGAGGAACCCGAGGTAGGGCTCGATCCAAGGACTCTGGGATCACACCCTGAGCCTAAGGCAGACGCTTAACGACTGCGCTACCCAGGCGCCCCGCACTACAGTATTTTTGACTGTAGTCATCATGCTGTTACATACCTGTGACTTACTTATTTTATAATTAGAAGTTTGTACCTCTTGATCCCCCTTCGCTATTGTGCCTAGTCCCCATCCTTCCTCTGCTTTAGCAACTGCTGTTCTGTTCTAACTGTGAGTTTTGTTTTAGTTTATTTGTTCATTTGTTTTGTTCCTTGGATTCCGAATATATGGTATTTGTCTTTCTCTGTCTGACTCATTTTACTTAGTGTAATTCCCTCAACGTCCATCCATGTTGTCACAGATGACAAAATTTCATTCTTTTTTTATGGCTGAGTAGTATTCCAATGTGTGTGTGTGTGTGTGTGTGTGTGTGTGTGTGTNTGTGTGTGTGTGTGTGTGTGTATCACATCTTTTTTATCCATTCGTTGATCAGTGGACACTTATGTTGTTCCCATAGCTTGGCTATTATGATAATGAAGCAGTGAGCATAATGAACATATCTTTTTGAATTAGTGTTTTCATTTTCAGAACTGCCGGATTACATAGTTCTATTTCTAGTTTTTTGAAGAACCACCTTACTGTTTCCCATTGTGGCTGCACCAATTTACATTCCCACCAGCAGTGCAAAAAGATCCTGTTTTCTCCACATCCTTGCCAACACTTGTTATTTCTTGTCTTTTTGATGATAGCCCTTCTAACAGGTGTGAGGTGGTATCTCACTGTGGTTTTGAGTTGCATTTCCTGGTGATTAGCGATGTTGAACATCTTTTTATGTACTTAATGGGCAGCTGTATGTCTTCTTTGGAAAAACGTTTAGTTAGGTCCTCTGCCTCTTTTTTTTTTTTTTTTTAAGATGTTATTTATTTATTTATTTGACAGAGATAGAGACAGCCAGCGAGAGAGGGAACACAAGCATGGGGAGTGGGAGAGGAAGAAGCAGGCTCATAGCGGAGGAGCCTGATGTGGGGCTCGATCCCATAACGCGGGGATCACGCCCTGAGCCGAAGGCAGACGCTTAACGACTGAGCCACCCAGGCACCCCATCAGCTACTCTTATCTTGAACAAAAAATAATACATAAATATTTTTCAGAGAGATTGACGCTTCTTACAAACTTATGTTCAACTGGTTCAGTCACCAGCAAAGGAGAAAGAAATAATCTGGTTCTCCTCTTGATTGGAGGCTTCCTGCCCTGTTGCTGAGGCAGGGCATTCTTTGGAAAGATGCTTCTATGGTGTGCGGCATCTCATTGGTGATTCTTTTCTCTTCCTAATGTGACTTATCACCAATCTTCCATATGCTTGAGCTGAGTCTCTTAGGAGGATTTAAATGCAGTTTTCCCCAGGAGAATTTTATACCCAAAACATAATTACACATTGATCTGGTCACAAATCCTTATGTCAGTACTCATTTCCATCTCAGATTCTTTGAAAACCCAAGAGACTATCACAGAGTTATAAAATACAATGTTGATTTCTATTGGGAGTTTTTCTTAGATTAGAGAATGAAGGAATTTTAAATGTCTAATTTGAAAGATGTTTAAAATTTTTTGATCTTCAGGAAATGTTTGTGTACCTCTCTATACCCCATTGTCTTTTAATGATTCCTTCCTTTGTGCTCCAAAATCACATTATGGCTATGAATGCAAGTTTAAGAACCTTGGATTTGAATGCTTACTCTGCCAGCCACCAGGCAGGACTTATCCTTTTTGTATCCCAGTTGATTCATCCATAAAATGGAGATAGTATATTTCTTTCCTTATAAGGTAGTTAGGTTAATAACAATGTATTTACAGGGCCTGAATGGCCTCTGATGTATAACTATGTGTGACTTCACTCCTATTTTATAGACGAGGAAAGGAAAGTACGGAGAGGTTAAGAAACTATTAGTCGCTATGCTGTGCGGTCTCTTCCATCCACCTATTCATAAGTTTCAACTATAATGTTAATAAAATTTTTACTTTCTTGTTGTGGCATTGATCTTAGCTATTTTTAGCAATGCAGAAGATATGACAAAGTGTCACCATATTAAATATTAACTTACTCATCCCCTCCCTTCCATGTGTCCTTAAAAAAAAAAAAGCTACTGGATAAAGAAAAAAATAAACGTTTGAACAAAGCGATGTTTGCAGCTACAACACCTTTGAATATGCGATGCTTGGAGAAATTGGAGCTGAACACCAGGAATGCTTGTTTAATTAGTTATTTGTAAAGTCAGTAAAAAACTTTCGCGATCTCTTTTGTTAGCAAAAAAAAAAAAAATGGAAGTGATATTTTTAACAAAAGTTATGTTTCCTGAGGCATTCACCATTTCCTTGCTGGATCATGTTATTTAGGATCTTATTCTCCTCTTAAAGGTATCCTACAGATAGGTTCTATTTCTTCTTTCTTTTGGGGCAAAGCCTTTGCTGGAAATGTGGTCAAGGGACTGAAAACCATCAAAGCAGCAGGTGTCCCTTGAACTTCTGCTGCTGAACTACTCCCCTTCCCCTCCCTGTTTCCCAAGCATGTAAGCAGACCTGAGTGAGGCTGTTGAAGGAAATTGTTCTTTTACTTATATTGAGCTGCTCTGTGCTTATTAACATTTTACAGAGAGTCCTGAGAGTCTTAGGCTTTCCTCTTCTTCAACTTTAACCTGTTGGGTATTTGTGTTAAGCAAAACTGCCTGATCTCTTACTGAGATGTACTTTAAAAATCGTGTCACCTTTCAGATCAAGAAGATTTCCATTGTGGTCAGGTGTGCTATTGACTTAATCAACCAAGTCACAAGAACTCTTGGAATTTTAGCCAAATAAATAGCGTTATTTAGTACTGGTTGTGACCCATGGACTCTGCCAAGTGTTTTGTGGACTCATTTATTCTCACAATGTACCTAAGAGGTAGGTTTTTTGGTTTTTTTGTTTTTTTTCTGGAGAGAGAGAGAGAGAAAGCACAAGCAGGGGGAGCAGCAGAGGGAGAGGGAGAAGCAAGCTCTCCACTGAGCAGGGAGCCCAATGCAAGACTTGATCCCAGGCCCCTGGGATCATGACCTGAGCCACAGGTAGATGCTCAACCGACTGAGCCACCCAGGCCCCTGAGGTGGGTATTGTTATTGTTATTATTATTATTATTATTCCCATTTACAGGTGAGGGAACCACAACAAGAGGGGCTGAGTAACTGAGGACACCCAGCTAATAAGTGAGATGCAACGAGCTGAACTCTGATGTCTGTGACTCTAAAGCCTGAGCTCAGTTTTTCAGCTCTGCGTCACCCCCACCCCTGCTTCCATTTAGTTGGCCAACTCAGGTGAAAATATACATCATGAGGGGGCGCCTGGGTGGCTCAGTTGTTAAGCATCTGCCTCGGCCCAGGGCATGATCCCAGGGTCCTGGAATCGAGCCCCGCATTGGTCTCCCTGCTCTGCTGGGAGCCTGCTTCTTCCTCTCCCACTCCCCCTGCTTGTGTTCCCTCTCTCACTGGCTGTGTCTGTCAAATAAATAAATAAAATCTTCAAAAAATATATATATATATACATATATCATGAGTCACCTTTTCGGGCCCATGTATCTGATATAAGAACCTTGTGATAGAATGAGTAGATAGGTGACATTGCTTTATGTTTTTCCTTCTATGAAATTTTCCTATTTATGCCTATAAATAACCTTGGAAAGAGCTCTTTATGCATAAAACATTTAATGAATAATTGATATGATATGCAGGTAAATCCCAATGCTACCTATGGGGTCAGAGCATTTTAGTTATTTTTGAGAGTCTGAGGAAAATTAATTTTTCGACAGAAATTCCCTGATCCAGGCACGGGTGTCCCAGTCATTATGCTGTCTTGGAGGCACATGTCTGTGCCTGGCCACTGACTTAGTTCGCTGGTACTGTTATTCTCTGCCTGATCTGAAGATTAAACAACTGGTACAATACACCTAAATGTAATTCCAGTAGGTACTGTTCAATGTTACTTTAGATTTGAAAACCATGAGATTGTCAATGCCCAGTTATGAGCTTACCGGTTTCTTCACTCTCTGGCATCCTCTGCAGGCAATATTTAGGCCTGGAATACTGAGCCAGGCGCTGATAGCCTGACAGGTCGTGTGTGTGTGTGTGTGTGTGCGCGCGTGCGCATGTGCACACGTGCGATTGCGTGTAACTTTAATCATATTGTTCAAGGACTTTGGAAATTATCTGCTCATTTATATTATAGAGGCCTTTTGAAAATCCAGTCAGTATTGTGTTTTATCAGGAACCCATTGTATTAAGCTTTATACCTGCTGAACAAAATAAAAGGCAAAGTAAAATGCTTTTTGCCCAGATGAGGCGTTGAATTTCAAAAGGGATTTTAGAGCACAGGTTTTGCATAATATTGATTAATCATCTTCTGTTGTGCTGTTCTGTGTCACAAAATACATAAAATAACAGACATAGATACCATGCAGGGAAACAACTTTCTGAAGACAAATATTTATTTGCCAACTTATTCATTCACTCATTTCATTTTTCAACAATATGTTAAGCTCAAATTTGGTAACAGTGAGCTAGTTACCAGTGATACAAAGATAACTAAGACAAGATACTAGACTTTGAAGAGATTATGATTTCATAGGAGACCAGACATGTAAGGAAACAATTACAATGGGCTGTGATTAGTTACAATGCCTGTCTGTACAAGGTACATATGGCAACATTTTCCCCTGTCAGGATGAATATTTCATAAATATCATTTTCAGTGGTGGCATAATACGGTTTTACGTAAATATTTCATCATAGACCTGACCGTTTCTAAACTTGTGGAAATCTATGTTTCTAACCTAATATTTTACTGTAATAAATGGTGCTCCAGTGAACTTTTGGTTTGTTTCTCTATTTTCTTTTGCATAGATAATTGGAATAGTTATTGCTGAGTCAGTGAGTATCAAAATTTTAAGCCTCATGATACATATCTTAAATTGTTTTAAATGTTATGGATTTATACCCCCCTATAATAAATCTGCCTATTTTGCTGAATCTTGGACCAACACAATACAGTTATTTATATGTACTACATATTATATTATGGTCTGGAAAAATCCTTGCAAATTAGATAAATAAAAATTGTATTTCATATTGGTTTCTATTTCATATTGGAATTTTCATGTTTTTTTGTTATCTAGCTATATTTTGTTGTTGTTGTTGAATTGTCTGTTCTTTGCTATAGTATCTGTTAAAGCATTGATATTTTTCTTATTGATTGAAAGAATTCTTTGCACATTAACAGTATTAAACTTTGACCATCATGTGTTTTTATTTTCTATGAACCCCCACAAACAAAACCACACAAAGCAAAATATTTATTTCATCCCTAAACTGTGCCAAGAATACAAAGTAAAAACAAGGCACATATCAACACACAGTCTTATTTGGGGAAGGCAAACCTTGTCACCAACCACGTTAAAATGTGATAATATACTCATGAGAAAATTGTGAACACAGTGTTCTGAAGAAGCTAAGAAAGGATCACACTAGAGTGTGTTAAAAATATGCTTTTTTGTACTCAAACTTCATTTTAATTTGGCTCAAATACCTCACCCTATCTGGATGGTGTCCTTTGTGTCTGTAAGTGTGAGATTCTAAGGAGGGTTTTTCATGTTTCAATAAGGCTCAGTTTTTGTCTACCCAACATATGAACCCTCTTTTGTGTTTGGAGAATCCCCCTAATTTTTTTAAAGATTTTATTTATTTATTTGCGTGAGTGAGAGAGAGCATGAGTGGGGAGCAGCAGAGGGAGAGGGAGAAAGACTCTGAAGCAGATTCCGCACTGAGCGCAGAGCCCTACGCAGGGCTTGATCCCACAACTGGGAGATCGTGACCTGAGCCGAAACCAAGAGTCAGATGCTTAACCGACTGAGCCACCCAGGTGCCCTGAGAATCCCCCTATTTTTAAGTTTGGGGTTAGGTGGGATGGGACATGTATAATTCCCATTCGGTAACCTCCTTATGTAAATTTACAACTGAGCTGTGGCTTAATGTCCAGACCTGGCTCCTGAGGCCTCTTCTCCCAGGAAGCTAGGCTAGTGGAGAAGTTCTTTTGGCAACAAGAGCAGCAGTGACCCAACAGCACCCTCAGAACAGGTGGCACTGTCCACGTCCACTGAAAACCATGCAGTAGCACACGCTGTAGACTCCTGGGATCCGTGGGAGCAGCAGATTCTGTGGCACCGTTTGAGCTATAGTTCACATGTCGTGGCTTTTTCTTTCTTTCTCCTTTTTCTCATCCAGGTCCTCTTGGTAATTCTATAAGGTACCCAACAGCCTTTACTTAAGTTTCTTTTTCTTTTTTTAATTTAAATCAAATATTGGTGTTTGTTGCTTGCAGTTAAGCCTCTTGCCCAGTATAGGTATTATGGCTAGCTTAATATGCATGTGAAGCAGACATGACTCAAAGGACTTGCCCAATTTAGAGGCTCACTGGCTTGCTCGGACCTATTTTCCAGAGATGACAAGTGAAGTCTAGAGAAAACCAGCTAGAACGCAAAGCTCCCCTGCAGCCACACGATGACAGAGCTAGGGCTAGAACCCTTGCCTCTTAACAAGAGATATTCTTCTCTTTGTGCTTTTCCTCAGTCCTGATACATTGATTTCTGTGTTTCTCTGACTGGTTCCTGTTTGCCTAGGTCCCATTAATTAGATCGTGTGCTTCTTGGGACAGATCCTTTGTCCTCTCCTAACCTCCATTGTCCTGTATAGGGTAGGAGACACAAAGGGTACTTTGCCAGGCACCTGTGGGGCTGAAGTGAAGCTCAATGGAGTGTATGAAAAACAAGTATGTCAAAGTAAATTCAATTTAATTCAATTAATCAAATTTATCATATTACTACAAAGCTAAGACATCACTCTCTATTCAAGGATATAGATATATAGGGAGAGAGACAGAGAAAGACAGAGACACAGAAATTCTCCCCCCACCCATTCTCTCTCTCTGTATATGTATATGGTCAATCTGTCTATTATTTATCAATCTGTTATCTATCTATATAGCAGAAATAAGTAAGTCTTACATAGAAGGCAGATGATAAGTGAAGCCATTTGACTTTTTTTCTCTGATTTAATAAACTTCATACTGGTTAGTTCATTAAAAGGTAGTGAGTTTGGCAAATTCCTGTACATTCCCTTTTTAAAAAATCATTAGAAAATGATTTCTGATGCCTTTAAGAAAAAAATAATAAATCAGGTTTTTAATCATGCTATAGGATTGATATATTCAACATTTCTGTCTAAAAGTAACATTAGCTCAATCCAACTAACCGTTTGGGTAATAACTCAAACTGAGAGAAGGAGTACTAAGGTTAATTACACACTTTTTCTACAGCTCTATAATTGCTTCATTCATTTTAATTTTGCATCCCTAGGTAAGCTTCTGGCTGTTTGAATCCCGAGGCCTCCTACTGTGTGTCAGAAATTGCTCATACTTCTTTGACTTCCCCTAGAGAAGCCAGCCCAGGATTTGAGCCAGGTAGGCACACCAGGACACCATGCATACTTCCTTGATTAATACTAGAGCAAAAAGCACTGGGGAATGACTTTCTCTGATAGAGCTCTTTCTGGGCACGTGTCCTTTTGCAGTTATGAAAAGATCATTTTTATTACAGATTTCAGTATTCTTAGTATCTGAAAATGTCAGAGATGATTTGGTGATTGGTTTGAGGTATATACAAATTTCCTTATTCAGAAATTAAGAATTTTTATTTTGTTACCTTTTATAATTTTAATATATGGAGTATACTCACACAGAATTCTAGTAATATATGCACCCAAATCTTTACATTTATCCTGAGATTCACAATCTAAATATTTATTAGTTTAAGTCTGGATCAGAGATGAATTCATTTGAATAAGCTAAGTGTTGCCTTTTGGTATGAAATTTCAATATACAGAGGAAATACACAACTATTACTTATTAATGGCTGTTAATGGCCCCTAACTGCACAGTGTTTAGAGCAACAATCACTGCCTTGTTTTGAAGTGTAAACAGAAGATTATCCTTTCGTATGTAAATTGGTATTTTCTGCCTGGACATAGGCAGTCTTCAATTTGTGACATTCTACAGTTCTCATTCTTCCCAGGTCATCACATTATGCCTCAGTAGGGCAGCAGGCAGCGTGCAAATGAACTGACTTCAGGCTGGTTGTTTCCAGAACACTCACTTGAGGGTTCTTCTCCCTTTTTCAGTTGATGCGTAACTGCTAAAAGCCAAGGGCAACGCAGTTAAACTGGATGGTTCTTTCATTCGTGTATATTAGGTCAGAGGGAAAAGTTCTGTGTGTACAAACGAGCTGTGTAAAAGGGAAGGGGAAGAAGGAAAAAAGGTACCCCAAATTGTTAGTCCAAAAAAAAAAAAGTGCCTATCCATGACATTGTGCCTCTAATAAAATGCCCAAAGTTATATTGGGCAATGGCAGCTTAATGAGAGAAACACCTGGCTTCCAAAGATGGCCGCTATGAAAGAATCAGTCCTTACCCAGTTATATAAAGCAGGCACAGCGTTGTGGCTGTGAGTGCAGGTTTTGGAGTCAGACTGCCTGGGAAGGAATCCTTTGCTCCCCCATTACCTTTCTGTGACCTTGGGCAAGTTATTTAAGCACTCTGGACCACTCTAAGTCATTATGGGACTCTTACAATTATTGTACCTAACTCATAGGCTGGTTGTCAAAATTAGATCATGGTAACCCACATCGGTCCTCGGAAAAGAACCTTGTCCAATAAATGCTGGTTATTATTCTCTTTATGACACATAATATAAACTATAATCACTAAAAGGAACCATATAAACTCCTTCATAGTCTTTTAAAATAATTGGATAATTGAAATAAACAAATCTAGAGATGGAAGCCACAGAGTTGTGGTTAAGTTTCCTATCTTTCCTTTCTCTGTGGTATATTGGAAAGAGACTGGAACTTGGGTTTGAATCCCCGGTTCCTTTGCCTATGTACTTATGAGCTGTGTGAATGAGTCTAAGTTCCTTGACCTCTCAGCATCACTGCCCTCCTTTTAACTGTAGTGATGGTCCTACTTTTCTCAGTATGTTCATGGGAAGTCCAACTTAGATGGTATATTATATGTTAATAGGCCAGAATTGCGACACTACAAATGTTTTTTTTTTTTTCCTCTCTGGGTCAAAACAACACAATTTGACTTGAGTTTAACACAATAAATACCAAAGTTCTGCACCTTAAAAAAATAGTCAGATGTTTGTTAAAGAAAAATTCTCAATGTACATGATATGTGTAAAAACAGAATGTGAGAGAATTAAAAAGATGTAGGGATTACCGAAAATTCTAATATCCAAAGAGAATCACTTCTGACACTGGCAAATGCTATTTTTCCAGATATTGCTCTACCTATAAATATTTATATTTATATGTATAGATTGCTCTATAAATAGGTTCTAAAATACATGTTTTTCTGTAACTTGATCCCCTGTCTTGAATATATTGTAGCTATCTTTCTAATCAATACATACAGATCTACAACATTGTTTTTAATGACTGCGCAGGCTATCATTTTAAATTTCTTATAGAATTGACTTAATCATCATCAAATTGATATTTAGGTTATTTGCAGTTTGTCTCTCTGCAAACAGTGCTGTAACACCGCACACATATATAACACCTGTGCGCAAACATCTTTTTGTGTTTGAGCAATTTTCTACGTGTAAGTTCTGATAAGCAGAATACTACAAGGTAGACGCAGTTTCTGGTTTGCTGTAATTTCTTAGCCAACTGCTTATATTTCTGGTGTAATTAATAAGAGCAAACATCATTATTTTATGAGATTGTTTTTCTTTATGTCACAGGGAGCAGTTAAAGGGCTTAGGAAGGGATAAAAGGACTAACGCATCAGGCTCAGGCCCCATATATAGTGTTCCTAGCCCCAGGGTGGAGAGTTGAAGGTGCTGTTGAGTGAGAGAACCTCACAGAGAGCATGTCTGGTCCAAGGCAGCCAAAGGACAAACAATGTGGCCTCTGTCCAGTGTAGGTGCTTACTACAAGGGGTACATAAAAAGAAAACGAAGGTAACAACAACCAAAAACCAGTAAAATGTTCTCAAAATGTTTCCAGATTTCCCCAAGTAACTTCCATCTTTTTCAAAGGCAACCTGATATAAATCTCCAGAGAATTCCTTTTAGGTTTCAATATTTTTATAAAGGTGCTTCTTAGCATTCTGATCTAGTTCAGGAAACAATGTCAAGGATTATGAGTCATACAAATTTTATATCATATGCTAAAACTGTATATATATTAAATTATGAAAGTTATTTATTGGGCCCTGATGATGTGGCAGCAGTGTGATTAATTCAATACTCTCAATAATCCTAACACAAGTTTAAATTTTTATTCTCATTTTATAGATAAAACACTGAGGCTCTAGAGACTTAGAGTCACTTGACCAAAAATGTAGTAAGTGGTATAGGCACATTTTCATAGCACATGGTACTTTCTCTCAATAAATTCCATTTAACATGGTTATACTAAATTGTGTGATTTTGTCTATTTAAAAAAGCTTTATATTATAGAACTAGCAATGTGATATGTACAGTAATTTCTATATGAAATTTTGCGATAAGGCTTTGATTTGGAATGTAACTGTTTCTATGCCATGTTTTGAGGCAAAAGCAGATTCAAATGAAATTATTAGGACGTATTTCTTCTTCTGCAGATGTAACCCACTGTAGGTAAAAGGGTAAAGGGAATTACATCTGTGTGTGTGTGTGTGTTTATGTGAATATATGAATATGTTTATTTGTAGTAGACACACACGTGCACATGTAGACATAAATTATTTCAGAAAATAACCTCATCTTACTTTTTTATTGGATAAGACTGTAACTAGCTTTCTAGGCTGTATGTTTGGTAAGGATAGGAACACAAAACAGTTGCTGAATGAATATATTGAATTAAGCTGTGCCACAAGGCCAAAAAATGAGTTGTTAGAGTTGCCTTATATTCTCTATTAAGCTAAAGTTTAATCTTCAGCTATAACATATTAAGTCTTATAATTGTCCTTGTCGTGTCAAAAAATGTCTAATCTGTTGTGTACGGATTTGGAAATCCCAAATGAAGCATTTTGCAAAATAAATCTCTAGAAGTCATCTGTAAATAATTTAAAAATGAGTTTGATTTGGGTATAAGCAAATATCGAACTGATATCTACATCATGATATTCACTTATTTTTTGTCATTGAGGTACCTATACTTCCTGTAACTTGTCTGTAGCCATCTGGGTAGGCATTATGGCGTAGAAGGTGTATGCTCTGGAGCTAGGCTACTTCGGTTCAAATCCTAGTCCAGTTGTTTGGGCAGATGAGTTTACCTCTCTGTGCCCTGTGTTATCTTTAAAAATGAGGGTAATAATAGCAACCAGTTGGGGGTGCTGGGGTGGCTCAGTGAGTTAAGCATCTGACTTTTAATTTCAGCTCATGTCATGATCTCAGGGTCATATCAAGCCCCACATTGGGATCTCTCCTATGTGTGGAGTCTGCTTAAGATTCTCTCTTTCTTCCTCTCCCTCTGCTCACACTCACTCTCATATATATATATTATAAAATTATAATTATATTATATATAATATATATAAATATATATATATTTAAAAAAATAGCAACCACTTGATAATGTTACTGTTAATGTAAATTAGTTAATAGAGTAAAAACACTTAGAACAGGACTTGACACAAAGGGCCAGTAAAAATTAGTCTCTTTAAAATTCTCTCTTCAGGCTCCCCACTGAATAGGAAGTCTGCTCCAGATTCTCTCTCTCTCTCTCCTTCTGCCCCTCCTCCTGCTCTCTCTCTTTCAAATAAATAAATAAAATCTTAAAAAAAAAAATTTAAAAGCCCCTCTTCAATTTTCCTCCATTCCACACCCCATAAACCTTCAGAATTTGATCTGTGAAACACTTTCACAATTACATTTTTCCTTCTGCACACTAATAGAAATTTCTTTGAATCTTATTACTATTTAATTTTTTGTATTATAATTACAGAAAGGCAACATGATTTGGAGCAGAGTGTAGGAGCTTTAGAATCAGAGTTGGGTTCAAAATCTGAATGATCACTTAATTATTCTGTGACTTGGAAAAGTTATGAAGCATAAGGTCTAATAAAAGAAAGATGTTGTCTCTATGCATTATCTAGGTATAGTGACTAAAACATGGTAAATGCTCACAAATAAAATAGTTTCCTCTAATAAATGTGAAATTCTAAATGGCAGCACTGTGCCCTTTTTATCTGTGAGTTTGATTGGAGTTCAGCTCCGGACCACACATGGGTTCAATTTTACTTAGTTAGATTGTGATTTAAACCAAACTGACACATTCACCCAGGTTAGCTGGCATGAAGCAATGCTGGATTCTGGGGCTCAGATGATATCATGGGTACACTGCCCTGCTTTGATAGCCTCTGGATTGGTTCTATTTTAAGGAAGGCACTCCTTTCTTTGTGGTAAGACAATTGCCAGCAAATCTAGACTCCTATAGTTTCCTGTTAACAATCAGGATGGAAATAAAATGCTTTTTTTCCCTAAATGTCCAGCCAATGTCCAGACTTGAGTACTATTGGCTGTGCCTTTCCCCAAGGCCAGAAAACTCTGGTTCCACAGTGAGGAAGCAGTTTCTCTCAAGGACAATGGTGGCGCTCCAACCAGAATGAGAGGACGCTCACAGGGTCCTCTACAGATGATCAAGGTCCTCATTTGAGTACTAAAACCTACCATATAATTAACTGCCTCCTCTCCTAGTGCTTCTATACAATTCCATATTTCATCTTAATGTCATCAGAGAAAATCTCCCCCGCTTCCTCCCAGCCCCAGACCCTGCCACTGAGAAGACCAGATTACCTAGCACAAGTCCCATTTGCACTGTAAAGGGTTTACAGGTAGCAAGTCTAGGAAAGCACTGGAGGAATAGTTGCCATAGCTGGAGTTGATGTAAAGTTCAAAGAATTTCACATTAGCTAATATTACTCAAAGAGCATGGGAGTTAAAAAGAGTTGAAAGAGAAAGATCTTTATATTATTTGTTACTATAATTAGTGGGTGATAGAAGGGGTTTATTAATTCAACAGAAATTTGAGTTGGACCCTGTTCTTTTTTGTTGATCCATTGAACAACTAGTTCTAGTGCTATCCATCTGTTCTTCTAATTCTTCTTCTTTGTGTCAAAGCACTTTTGATAGTTTTTTATACATTTATTTGTATGTTTATTTAAGATCTATTTATTTAAAGGCTCAGAATGTATCTGCTTGTTCTTAGTTTCCACTATGGTTTCTCAACCTTGGCATTACTAACATTTGGGGCCAAATAAGTCTTTGCCCAGTTGGCTTCCCTGTGCATTGTAGGCTGTTTAGCAGGATCCTAGGCCCCAGCCACCAGATGCCAGTAGTCCCCCACCTGCCTCATCGTCCCCAGTTACCACAAGCAGAAATGCCTTCGGACATTGTTGAACATCCCCTGAAAGGCAAAACTGTTCCTGGTTGAGGGCACCTGGGTGGCTAAGTTCGTTATCCAGTCCCGCATCGGGCTCCTTGCTCAGTGATGAGCCTGGTTCTCTCTCTGCCTGCTGCTCTCCCTGCTTGTGCTCTCTTTCTCTGGCAAATAAATAAATAAAATATTTTTTAAAAATTGTTCCTGGTTGAGAAACACTGGCCTCTCCTTAGTACCTTGCACAGAGCATGGCACACAGTAGGCATAGATTATTATTTATGGAATGAATCTCTGCTCCCAGCTCAAAATCTGTTCTGTTAAGCAGCATACTTCCTGCTCTTGGATCCCAACAAAAGCAGATACCCACGGACGAAATACAAGAGTCATGATAGAATGAAACTTTTACCAAGTTATCCTTTGCGACATTTTATTTTATTTTTTGTTTGTCTTATTTTTGCTTGTTGCTCTTTTCCTCATGATTTGCTATGTTGTTTCTGAGGCTGTATTTGACATTTTACTCCAGTCAATCACTCTATTATTTTGCTGATATTTATGGCATCTCAAGTTTTAATTTCCTCTAAAGAGAACCCCAAACTTTCTTTGATGATTGGTCTGGGAAGTTTAGCAGGTTTATTCATTATTAAGATTTATGTTAAGTGGACACACATATAAATGAAAAATGAAATGAATATTGTTTAGGTTGACTGTGGCTCTTTTCACATTTCATGTAATAGTCAGTAGTGGCCCACAGAGATCCAGTGCTGGGCAGGTGCTAAGCTGGCTACTTCAAAACTTTGGGAAACATTTAAAAAATGCGGATTCCTGGGTCCTGGTTTCAAAGTTTCTTATTCAGTGGTTCTGGGGTGAGACCTGGAAATCGGGTTTTTTTTTTTTTTTTAGATCTTATTTTTATTTATTCTACAGAGATAGAGACAGCCAGCGAGAGAGGGAACACAAGCAAGGGGGAGTGGGAGAGGAAGAAGCAGGCTCATAGCGGAGGAGCCTGATGTGGGGCTCGATCCCATAACGCCGGGATCACGCCCTGAGCCAAAGGCAGACGCTTAACCACTGTGCCACCCAGGCGCCCCTGGAAATCGGGTTTTTAAAAAGCACCCACGGGATTCAGATATGTGGCCTACTTTGGGCAACATTTTGTAATAGAGTCTTCACGTAAGATGTTAGTTCTCATCTCAAGGGTCTCACACTAAGGAGGTATTTTAATTCCTTTTGTGACCTTCAGCCAGTCAGTGGTCAAAGTTGTGCTGTGGATTCATTGCCTGCTAGGAGCCAAGTTAAGTGCTAAACCATGTTTGTGGCCTATTGAAAAATCAGTTTGTTTCTCCCTGTTTGCACTTGCAGGGCATGCATAATTACGTTTTTATGACAATGGCTGTCCATGCCCCTTGCTTTCTTTAAAAGCTGCAGGAAGTGAATTGTGGTTCTTTGTGTCCCTAATTGGATCATGGACAGAACAATTACCTGCTTGCTGACTTAATTTCTCAGTGACCTCTTGGGCTGCTTTCAGAACTGCTTCTGGCACCGCGATCACTAATGTCTGCAGGTGCAAACCATTTGTGCATGGAAGGAAAGCCACTTTCAAAATTTAACTTCCCATACAGCCATTTTATGGAGACCAGCCTGAACTACAGACACACAAATTCATCCTCATTTCTTTTAGGTTCTCTTCCAAATCACAGTTGTAAAGCTGTTTGCTCTTCCCAGAGTATTAGTCTAGCTTTTCTCAGAGGCTGGCCTGTAAATCTGGGTATCTGACATTCTAAAAGGAGAATATGGGTCTGTACATTTGCCTGAATAATTGTAATTCCTAGTGGGTGCTAGGGGCTCCCAATTCATCTAAGACAGGCTGGCTATTTCCTTGAATGCCATGACTCACTTCTCACTACTTTTCTCTATCAACTGTAATTTTATATTAGAACAACTTTTATAAGTGATCTGCCTACAGTGTTTATTTTTTCTTTCCCAGAAAAACTTACGGAGGAAAGATGATCATACTCTATATCCTTAGCATGAACCTGCTTTTTCTCCTGCTCAGTCTGATGAAATGTAATATCCAGTTACTTTGAAGTCAACACACCTGGCAATGTCTATCTAGGAACGTTCTAGGAATAACAGCTGATGTAACCACTCATTTCAGGCTCACATGTGTTAGTTTTAATACACCAGGGGACCTGTGTGCTTGAGGAAGGCTAATGACTTCTCCCTGTTCATGTTGCATGTGCAGTTTATGCTCATGTCCTCCACTTTGGATCATTTAGATCATTTTACAATAACTGTAATTGACTTTTTGGCTCAAGTGTCCCAAACTCTCCTCTAAATTTATCTAATACATATTGTCTAAACCAGGGAATTTTGGCATAACTAAGACTTCTTGCATGTTACATAAATGTTTATATACGTTACCAATCCCATGTGATGGAATCATAGGGTCTTCCCACTGTAAGGTACCCTTAACAAGTATTAATTCTACCACATTTGTGATATTAATGAGGAAACTAACACTCAGGGAAGTTAAATATGCTGCCCCAGGTCACATTACCAGAGGGTGGACTGTTACCTCCTGGTTCAGTTTTCTTTGGCTGATAATTAAAGTCTAACCAACATTTTTTCAGGGTAGGTTCTGTGCTACCAGGGAGTGCTCAGAAGCCCAATGATTATGTGTCTTGTCTTCCTCAAGTGTAATAGAAGCTTTACTGTTATGAAAAAGAGTCACGATCTCTGGAATTCTGACTCAAGGAGTAAGGATCTACTTTGAGCTAAGCTCTGGAAATAATTAAATTTATAAAAACATTTTATGCACTTTAGAAGTTTCGTGTAGTGAAAGATACGGATACATAAGAGCATAGTCATAATTCATAGCTGTTATTCAGTATGACCGGTGGTATACATAAACTGGTTTGAGAGCACAGTTGATGAGAGAAAATGAATTTGGCCTTCTCTGGGTGCGAGGGCACAGAACACTAAGAACTGGATATGATATTGAACCTGGAGGCTATGAGGAATGAATCGCCAGGTCTGCCTGCTTGACCAGGTGGGCATTATGGAGAGCACAGCACACTTCAGATCCTGGGCACAGGACAAATAAAGCAATTGAAGAAGGGAGCTTAAGGTTTTCCTGGAAGACAGATTGAGTCTGAAGTTACCTTGTTTTCACCATAGCACTTAGCACAATACTAAAAACAAGCTCAGCACTCAATAATGCTTTTTAGATGAAGGAAATGCTACTTCCTATAAAGTGTCCAAGTTTAAAGAGGCAAGGAAGCCATTTTTCCTAAATTGGCTTTTAAATAAAGATGAAGATCTACAATTAGGAGGGTAAAGGAGCATTTATTAGTAAATGAGTAAATCCATTGATTATAGGGAAGCAATTATTAACCCGGAATGCCAAGCCAAGAAAGCGAAAGGTTGTGCCAAATTAACAAATTTACTACCTAATAAAGCTAAAAGAAGGTTAACTAAGTGCATTCAATAAAAGTCAGTAAACGACCACATAATTAGATGCAACAGTTAATAAAAGCCAGTAGGCACTTTACCAAAGCTAATGAAGAAACTGTTTACAAACTAAGACTTACGGGACTCAAGCATTTTTATGTGCCATATTAATGATGGGGGTAGGCAAACTGTTCTGGTTTCCAAGTCCAGAAGAGGGCAATAATGGAGGAGAGAATAATACAATTAAGAAAAGGGGCTAGAAGTAAAGAATAAAAGATAATAACAGAAGTATACTTTTAAAAATGTGCCAGGACCACGAGACCAGGCAACAGTAATGGTACCGAAGTAGTAGGAATCTCCTAATAGGTTTCCCATTGCCTCCCTGAGGAAGATGATGCTCCCTTATAGATCGAAAAGTACAGCCTGGTGGACTGTCTTCTTGGAACACTTCAAGAGAATCAGGGTGGGAAATTTAATAACTGCTGACAACTTACCTTTACATAAATACAAAGGTGTTCTTAGGCTTCTGGGAATGTCAGTGGCATAAAAGTAGTATTAAACAGACATAAGTTTCATGGTAGACCAATAAAAATCTGAAATTTCTGATAGTTGGTTACTAAGCAGCCCAGTACTTAGCTTTGTCTAGCTTAGACAATGACTCAAAAGAAAAAAATTAAGTTGGTTTCCAGATTCCCCTCACTGGGCTATTTTGGTCATCTGTATAATATCTTTTACAGTACGAACCACAGATCTGGTAGTACAAAAGAAGGGGTTTGTGAGGTCACTGCAAGATTATATTTAATATAACTAGTAAGAAGATTCTCATGGATATCTACATGTAACCAAAGAATGTTTTCTCAAGGGACTTTGGGTATTTTTCCAAAGCTTCCTTTTTCTGTTTTTTAACTTAGTGCCCTCCTGAGTCAGACAGACTTAACTGAGGGATCTCTTCCTCTTGTGAAACAGAAGGCATCTTATTACTTATAACCCAGTGAAGCCCAGGTGATGCTTTAAAATTGTATGAAAAGTATAGATTCTAGAGATAATGTTGTGTTGTGTTAAAATCATAGTCATACCAAAGAAAGAAAACATAAAAGTCCACAAGTTTTAATTTTAATTTATTTTGTTAACTTTTCAGAATTATTTTAGAACTGAGCTGAGTCACCTTCTCTTGACTCCTCAGCCTTTTTTGTGTCCAGGCTGTCTGTCCCCTCATGCTATGGGGCCTGATGATAGGTTTTCATCTTTAGGCTGAACAGTGTAGCGCAACATGGTCTTAAGAGGAAATGATTTCAATACAAGATTGTTATATTCAAATATAGAAGGCTGTTTTGGATTTCAGAACCAGATGGAGTATGTAAAAATGGCTGTGAAAGATCTGGGGCTCAGAGGGAAAAACAATCTGGACACAAATCTCTTCATGCTGCCTCTGGTCAACCCAACTACATCAAGATAACTTGGCCATTCTTGATGTTGCAGCAAATAGAAACTTACATAAATGGCCTCTTGAAGCGAAGGAGAAAAGTCTTTCTGTGCTCTCTTTATGTGATTCTGAGTTATAATACCTGTTATGAATTTCTAATTTCTTTTAATATGGGTCTTGTGTAAAGATAGAATCGGCCGGGAGTTAAAAACAAAACAAAACTGTGGAGTGACTCTTGGGCAGTTACTAAATGTCTTAGAATGTTTGCATTTTAACAGAAGAGCGTTAAGAACAAAACTATTAGTATGTGAGCATTTAACTAGAAATGTTTATTTTAAGTCAAGTACAGCATTTACTTGAACAGAAGAATGTTAAGTATGAAGCTATTATTACATAAACATTTAACAAGAAATAGAGCAAGCCAACCCTTACCTTTAAAACACATTGACAGGAGAGTAATCTCGCATCTTGTAGTTTCAACGTTTAGGGGCTGTGTTATAGAAAATCTGAAAAAGTGAATTTGACCACTCGGGGGGCTCTAACTATGGTTAGGAATACCATAAAAATCTATTACATAGCATAGGGACTTTCAGTTGTAGGTAGGATCCATAGAAAATAAAAATAAAAATGTTAGGGATGAATTTATTACCTAATCCAGTCATTCAGAAATACTAATTGCCTTCTGTGTATCGGGTCCTGTGCTAGTGTTGGTATTAGTCATGCATAAGAAGGAAGGACACTTCAAGTAAAAAGTGATGGTGTATGTTTGTAAAATACTCACTTATTAGGTTGAAAAGTTCTCTCCACCTATGAGGAAATGACATTCCTAATCACCTCAAGAAGAAGCAGTATATTGCTGATTTAAGTTATTCTACAAAGGCCCTTCAGCACTGAATATGAACTGAGCAAAGTGCTGGTTCCCTAAAGTATAATGGGGACCAAGACAGATCAACCCCAAGCCTTCACAGAATAATATAGTCTGATGGTGAAGACAAATGATTCAACCAATGATTAAAATCATTTTTAAGATGGAGATCACAGGGAAGTTCACTGTTGTGGGAGAGACTGTAGCAGGGTTATCTACCTAGTCCAGGGAATACAGGAAAGACTTTCCAGAGGAAGTGGAACATAACCTTCTGAATTAAGAAATTCTACATCAAAGGTTTCAGCACCATGGCTGTATAGCCTATTTGGCCCTCACCTTGATCTTTGTTGATCTGTGGCATAACATGAAAATATGGCATAACAGAAATAAATTAGCGACTGCCTTGTCTCTTTAGAATGAACCACAAATTCAGAATTTATACTAACACGCAGAATCTGGTGTCAGTGAGGCGGGATCCACCTCAATCACAAGGTCTCTGTGAAACTGCTGGTCTGTCATATGCTCCATGGGGCTGAGAAATAATGAAATAGATTGTGAAGTTATATATCTTAGGTTTTATTTGCTAAGAAATGATAACCCAAGCATTCTATAGCAGTGTGAAATGGAAAGATGTCGAACACTCAGCACTGGGCCCCAAACCTATAATGGTCAGTTGATGACGGGGAAGAGAATGATGGTAACGGTTAGGAGGAAAAAGCTACCGGAGTCTGTATGTGGCTTTTATATACCCCGATTCTTCAAGGTATTTTCAATTCATAAGGAAAGGTTTATGAAGTCACTTCGAGTCTTTATCTACTCAGCCCTTCTTCAGACCTTTGCCTTTACCGCAGCTCCTGGAGCATTCTGATTGAGAAGAACAGTGAGCTGCTTGTTTGGGAAGTGTCTGGAGTGTTGATTAGAGCCATGTCAAATATACACTGAAGCTTTTAGTGACTCTCAGTGTCCTTTAAAGAAGTCAAATCTGGCTCCTCATTTCGTAAAGGTAACATCCATGTTTCATTCTAAAGAGGAAAAAGGAGACTGAAATTTATTGAGCCTGCGCTAAATGCCAGCAATATTTACTCATTACCACAATTCTTCCTCAACAAAGTCCCAGGAGGCAACTTGTTGTCCTCATTTTACACAGGAATTAATGGAGTCCAGGGAAGCTAAGTCATAGGCCCAAGCTCATATATTCCTAGTGCTAATTCATGGAGGAGCCTGGGTGTGAAGCCAGGAAAACTTGAACTCAATATTCATTATTCTGCCTGACTCTGTGATAAAAGTTAATTTTATATAGTTATTGTGAAAAGAAGCATCAGTCATGCTCACATTACAAGACATAGCATAGTTGATGATGTTTTATTTGGTAATATGGTTAAAGGTATTTATATGCCAACTAGATAAGACCGGTGCTTAAAATACTCTTTTTTGGATATTAGATGTGATTGATTGGAGGTTCTAGTTCATGTAGGTCACCAGAGTGCATTTTAGGCCATGAAAAAAAAAAAAAACTTACACTATGAACCCTTCACATATGTAAAATAAATCATCGTTTTTAATGATATGCTACCAGATGATGTTGATGATTTCCAGTTCAAACATTTTACTATACTCATTAGTGTAATGCACAGTTGGATGCGTGTAAATATGCCTGTAAGTTTACATATATAGCTCAGTATTATCTAATTATATTCTGATAGTTACCAGTTCTTTATGTTTGGTGGTTAATGGATGGCCTTAAAAAGAGTCCTTTAGTTATGGACAAATACTTAATAGTTATATTGATGTATGAATTACGCTCACTGTGCCAGTTATGACACCTATAATATGATTATAAGCCTACACCATTGATGATGTCTCCAAGCCACATGATGACTGGTATTATCTAACTGGATAGTCTTGATTGAATTTCCTAGGCAACTATGACTATCTTCCAAAGACATTAGGGGTACAATTTGAAAGGAGTGTGTGGGAAGTATTATATCCTCAGATATTCTGTTAACAAAGAACAGGATTTCTCTAACTGCTGCTTTGAAGTTCATTCTGTACTTCCTTTCTCCTTCCATTGTGTGATTATATTTAAACATCTGATTATGAGAGAACTTTGGAAACAAGTAAGTGGTGTTTGATTAGTTAAGGCCAAATCTCCCTTTGACATTGCCCCATCTCCCTCCCAGGTAAATTCGTTTGGTGAAGAGCAGCCTTTGGAATCTGCAGCATGATTGGCATTGGCCAGTCAGATGAAATCCACATTTATGCTCAGTGCAATAATATTCCTGAGATGAGCTGGTTATAGAAACAGTGAACCTAAAAAAGAACGAAAGAACCCTTTTGAACAAATTTTTCAGAGTAAGTTATAAATACGTGTTTTAAAAAGACACTATTTGCATGACTAAAAAACATGCATTTGGCAGAGTATCCAAAGCTTGATTTCAGTTACAATGGCATCGTGTTTATGACACTACATCTAATGCTAAAAGCATGCATTTTGAACAGAAAGTTGATATACTGTTTCTCATTCCTGTGACTTTATTTTCAATTCAGCTGAAAATGAGCAAGCCTCTTTGTGTTTTAGTTTGAGAGGACAAATATAGTTTTGAATAGTTTTGAAAGCTTTTCTTTTGTCTCCATTTTGGGAAGGAAAGATTGATTTTCAAAACCTAAATTCCTCTAACAATTAGCATCATATAGTGGCATATTTTTTCCCCCTACATACTCCCCTTACTGCAAGAAGATTGCTCTTAAAATCAGTAACTGTGTCTCTGCAAAAGCAATTTATTCAATTTTAAAATTATACAAAAGCATCTGGATTCTGGGGTTTATCCATTTTGAATAAAGCTGAGAAAGTAGAAGGTATTTAAAATTCCCTTGGATTTATTTAATGTGAGGCCTGTCCTTTCGATTTTCTTCAGAAACAGTTCATGTTTCTTTACCACAGATATCTCAGATGCTCTACATCAGAAAGACTATCCTGAGAGCTTTCCATGAATTGGTAGGAGTCAGATGCCCAAATTTGGCATTGTTGGAATGTTTTGCCATCCATACAAGTAATGCCAATTGGTTACTTTTTTTAAAAGTATTTATTTATTTGAGAGAGAGAGAGCACACACCCCTGCCTGCCAGCATCAGCAGGGGGAGGAGCAGAGAGGGCAGGAAAGGGAGGGGAAGTAATCTTGAGCAGAGTCTGTGCTGAATGCAGAGCTGGAAAAGGGATTCCGTCTCAAGACCCTGAGATCATGACCTGAGGGAAACCAAGAGTTGGAAACTTAACTGACTGAGCCACCCAGGCGCCCCCTGGTTACTTTTTTTTTTTCTTGTTGTTTTTGTTTTTCTCCAGCCCTACCAACTGCAATCTCAGAAATGGACCAGAACATAAAACTAAAAGAGGTGGAAAGTGGAATAATCATTTTTCTTTTTTTCTTGCTAACCCCCCTGGAAGGCCCTGAGAACACAAAGTTTCAGGCATCAGGCAAACAGTCCTTTTGTATCTGTTCTAGACTTGCTTCTTGTCCATCCAAGAGTCTAGTGAGGGAAATGGTTGTAGCCTTCCTGCATATTTGCCTTATTCTCAAACCACCTCTTATTAAACATATTTCTTTTCATCATCCTTCTCAAATAGAAGGCTTGCTGAATGTGTTATGTATCTAGATAGTGTCTAAAAGACTCAGAGGTAAATTGGATTTTGTATAACATAGCAACAACTACAGTAGTGATAATAGTAGCTAACACCTACTGAATATTTTCTGCATGCTGGACATGAAGTTTTTTTTCTCTTACCAGCCTTACAGAGCAGGTACTGTTGTTATCCCAATTCAATAATGAAGCAATACTGCTTTTAAAATTTGGTAACCTGCTCACAGTTACGCAAACTATAAGAACCAAGATTTCAAACCCTCCCAGTCAGACTCAAAGTCTTTGTTTTAAGCTCTATGCAAATTCTGATGCCAGACATCAAATCAAAATCTAGTGTGGTTGAATTTCGTCTTTCTCTTTTTCATTCATTCAGTCTACCCTGCATGAGCTAGACAAGTTCCCTGCCTTCAAATCAGAAAATAATGGTAGAGAAAACAGTTGATAAAAATAGGAACAAACAACAGATAAGTAAGCCAACAAAAAGAATTACCAAATTGTAGTAAGTACTATGAACAAAAAAGACTGAGCAGTTAGAAAACGTATTAGGTGGTCAGAGAAGGCTTCTTTGAAGGATGACATTTAGGTTGATACTTGAGTGATCAGAAGGAGCCAGGCATCAAAAAGACCAGGAAAAATGTTGTAGACGGAAGGAACAAAAAGTGCAGAAAACGCTGTGATGAGAATAAACTTAGCACATTCTAGGAACTGTCAGAATGTTTGTATGAGCTGTGCATAGTGAATAAGGGGGAAGTGATACCAAATAAAGTTAGAAAGTCTGACAGAGTCCAGATTTTACTGGGCCTTAAAACTAAAATTGTCTCTGTTAAATTTTAAATAAACAGCTAATGTCTTTTTTGTATAAATGTATCTCAAATATTGCATGGGACCAACTTATACTAAAAAAGTCATTGTTTATCTGAAATTCAAAGTTTACTGACTGTCCTGTGTTCTTATTCGGTGAATCTGCAGCCCTATTTATAATTAGTGATAACTACGTAGAGATTTTACATAAGTGATGTGGAAAGCTACTATTTTAAGAAATAATTTTCCAAAGGAGCATATTATCATATATATGCAGTTTTAAAAGGTCTTTCTGGTTACTTGAAGAGACTTAAAGGAGAAGAAATAGGAAAAGGGGGCACTTAGGAGACTCTGACAGTTGTTCAGGGGAAAGATAGTAGTAGCTTAGACTGGCATGATATACCTAGCTATGGGTTCAAAGGCTATTTTGGTGTCAGAACCAACTGAATTTGTTGGAAAATTACGTGCTGAGTTGAAGGGGGAAAAATGGGCTGAGCACAAGCCCCAGATTTCTGTGGAGTGTTGTTTTTACTGAAGAGCAAAAGACCAGGTTGGCCAGGGGAGGTAAGTACAGAGGACATGTGAAATGCAAGCAGAGATGTCACATAGACTCCTTGATAATGATTGAAAGCACCTCACCCAAGGGCATTTTGCTTAATGAGATAAATAGAAAGGATGGCAAATAGAAAGAATGACTTCCCTGTGCCAGGAATTATAGTGGGTCCTAGGGATAGGTCAATGTTTAGAACAAGTGATTTTTGGAGAAGAGCTCATGCTTTAGTGGGAGATAGTTATATAAATAAAAAATTTCAACTGGTTAATTGCTATAAAAGAGGTATCGTCAAAGTTCTGTGTAACTGTAGGGGTATGGAAACAGAGGGGATTAATTTTGCTTAGTAAAGGGTTATATTTGGGTTGGGGAAAGTTAGGGATTTGTACACTAAGTAGTGTGGGGAATGAATGTGGTAGAAGAAAAAGTTGGGGGACAAACAGGATAAAGAGGCATAGCTGGTAAGAGGAAAGTGGAGAAGGCTTATATAACGAGTTTAGAGGTGCTGGGAAAAATAGGACATGGGCTAAAACAGTGGGTGGGGTCTGTATTAGATGAGCTACAGTGTGACTGTGTGCAAGCCAACTGGCCTATTCATGGAGAACTGTGCATTTTGTTCAGATTAGCTTTATATACTGATAAAAATCAGTGTAATCGTGTTATTAAAATAATAACATGTGTATCTATACATTTTCTAATTTTTCCTTATGTAATAAAAAAAGTTGAATTTTCATCATGAACTTTTCTTAATTCAGTGTACATTTCCTTCTCACGTGAGGTCAGCCTGTTTCAGTTGATCCTATGGAGACATATGGGAAGATAATAATTAGATGGGGTAGTGAAGACATGTTTACTAGTTTATGATACTATGTAAGTAATTATTAAACATCTTATACAGTCACCCCAAACTTCTCTTGGGATTAAGGAGTATTTGGGAGGTAGAATACTGTTTCTACTTCTGGAAATTGAGCTGCCTTTCCTCTAGATGTTTTTTCCTTACAGAAATACTCTGAGTCGCAGATTATAAAAGGATACCAATATACTTTCAACAACTAGCAGTACAGGAAGAACTAAGGACACCTAATATGCTGTGAATGTGTCAAAGTTTTGAGTTTTCTTATAGTCAATATTTTGTTACTTTTTATGAGGTCACAAGAGAGTTGTGCTGTGAAATTAAATCACTTGTACATTTTGAGTGATCTTTTATAGTTATTAGATATTATTTATTAAAATGCTACTCATGCATTGGGTCTTTAAACATTGAACTTCTAACAAATTAAATATAAATAATTAATTTAATATTAATGGGAAGGGATTAGTGTTCCAGGATCTTTTTTTTTTTAACTAAAATGAAATTGAGCAAAATAATATGGATGATTACTTACAACATGGAACTTGGTGGACTCCCTGTGTCTCATCTGCCTTCCAGAGAGAATCCCTGGCTGCTTGCTTTTGTGTAAACTGAATTCCCTCCTGATTCAGGAGGCAGCTCCGTGCAGCAAGGCCTTTATCTCTAATTGCCACATGACCTAGCTGTTCACCTGTTAGTGTAATACCTGAGTGGTTCCTATTCTGAACAATGATTTCACTATAGAGCAGAGGAAAAACAGTGTGTAGTACTCTCATGTGCAGCTTGAGTGGCTTTCCCTAGACAAGTTTGGGATCTAATCAGACATTCATTTCTTTCTTAGAAGTAGCTCACAATGTCGTCTCTCTCTCCTTAAACCCAGACCCCACTCAGCCTATGCTCAAGGGACTTGAACGCCGAAGTAGTGAGTCTACTCAATTATAGAATACCAGTCCTTCAGGAAACATTGGGAAATCATGCAGTGCACCCCCAGCTCTGCACCCCATGCACAAACCATTCCAGTTAGAGATCTATCTTTATTATCGAATAAGTTAAGTTTATTTTTTCACCTTTTACAATGTTTGTTTTTTCAGCTGGACAGTAAAGACTTGTGTCTAAAGTTCCTTTGCTTCCAAAAGTGTTTTGTTCAGCCATGGTGACTTGGGGAAGAGCCACAAGACCTACAGCCTTGTCTGATGACCCCCTCCTACCTCATTGCTCAGCATATCTTCTCTTTAGCCATCCTCATTTGCCCTCATACCAGTAAATGGAGGAATGGGGTATAGTTCTTCTCCAAATGAAAAGAGAAATTCTTGTAGTGGAAAGAACATGAGTTTGGGAGTCAGATAGACCTGAGTTCAAATCATACTTTTGCCCCTTTCTATTTTTGAGAATTTGTTTAAGTTTCTTACTTTTTCCAACGTTCAGTTTCTCCATATATATAATTGGTTTAATAAAGCTTCCTTCCTGCTTTTGGGAATGGTTGTGGGGATTAGAAATGACCATGGGGAGAGGGTGGGATTGTGGCATAGTTATCAAATGTACCAAAGTTACCAAATGTACATAGAAGCTATCTCTAGGGGCGCCTGGGTGGCACAGCGGTTAAGCGTCTGCCTTCGGCTCAGGGTGTGATCCCGGCGTTGTGGGATCGAGCCCCACATCGGGCTCCTCTGCTGGGAGCCTGCTTCTTCCTCTCCCACTCCCCCTGCTTGTGTTCCTCCTCTCCCTGGCTAATAAATAAATAAAATCTTTAAAAAAAAAAAAAAAGAAGCTATCTCTAAATTCCACCCCCTCACCCCCAATATAAGCAAGTGGAGGCATGGGGAACCACTCACAGCAATGAAAACCAAGGTTTCAGTAACTATGTGTGTAGTAACAGAGGGAAGGCGAAAAGATTTTGATGACACCAAAAGCCAGAGAACCCCCTGCATTTCCCAGATTCTCACTGGAACATGTGGGCCAATCTGATAACAGCAGCCAACCCTGGGAAAGAAAATTGCTGCCTCAAATGCACTGGGAAGAGCAAGACTTACACAGCACTGGAGAGCCTCAGCTTTAGGAACAAGCCAAAGCAACTTTCCAGGACAAATTTGCAAACCAGGGAGGAACTATGGGAGCTAGAGCTTATATTGAATAGAACAAAAAAACAGGGGAGAAAAGAAGAACCAGACAAAAGTGAGGGAAGGAGTAATAAACACAGATTTCAGAAAAGGAAGGCCATGCTTTTCTTTCTTTCTTTTTTTTTTTTTTTTTTAGTTTTTTTTTTTTTGAGATTTTATTTATTTGAGAGACAACAGAGCAAGAGAGAGAGAGCGCACAAGCAGGGGTACGAAGTTGAGAGAAAGGGACAAGCAGACTCCCCTCTGAGCAGGGAGCCCAGTGAGGGGCTCGATCCCAGGACCCTGGGATCATGACCCCAGCTGAAGGCAGACAGCCCACTGAGCCACTCAGGCACCCCAAGGCCATGCTTTTCAACACTTAATGTACAGACCAGGAGGGCCCTGGGGTTGTGAGACTAAGGAAGAAAATGAGGCTCACAGGCTCCTATTGAGTCCAAGAAAACTCATCTCACAGAGCCATCAGAACCAGAAAAGGAAGGCAGTAGACTCCCATAAGTGAAATTTTATTTTATTTTATTTTTTTAAAGATTTTATTTGAATTATAGCACATGAGTGGGGGGAGGGGCAAAGGAACAAGCATACTCCCCACTGAGTGCAGAGCCCAAGGCAGGATCCTAAGACCCCAATTTTACAACCTGAGCTAGAGTCAGATGCCACCCAACTAAATGAGCCACCCAGGCACCCCTCATAAATGAAATTTTATTAAAAGAGAAAGCAAGACAGTGGAAGTGAGAGAGAGAGAGAAGCAGAAGGATGCCTTCACACACAGTGGAAGCATTTCAAGAATCATGTCTATGGAATAGACAAATGCTGACAAATACTGTGACCTAATTAATATTCCACTAAAACAAATTAAAAAGTAATATAAACCATGAGTGAGCAGCATAAAAATAATAAATAGAACTTCTTGGACATGAGACGACTGGAGACAGAACTTCAGAACTTGGGAAAGAATTAGAAAGAAAAGAAATGCCATTTTTAAGAGGAGGTCTAAACTAACTGAACAACAAATGAACACTTCTAAAAAATGCCTTAAGAAAGATAAAAGAAAGAAAGAAGAAAAGATTTTAAAACCCAAAATGTAAGAAAGAAGTAAAAAGTTTTCAAAAGAGAGTGATAGAGAAGATAAGCAAAGACTTGCTATCCCCAAAGAAGAAAAATGAAGCAATGCAACCGAACAAAAGCCGAATATTATAATCAAGAATACTTTCTAGAAATAAAGACATAAATCACATATTAAAATGGCATACCACACACCTGGGAAAAATTTAACTCGAGCAGGTAATATCAAGACATAGTCTAATAAAACCACAGCTTAAAAATATAATAAAAAATGAAAAGAAATCCTTTTGTATCTGGGGAAAAAACAAGTCACTTAAAAAAGAAAGAAATTAAATTGTCATCAGCCTTCTTAAGAGCAATAGTTTGTGCCAAAAGATAAATATAAATGAAGAAAGCAAATACGAGCTTAGAATTTTATATCCTTCCAAACTAATGTTCACATTTAAAGTCTCCAGAAAATCTACTGTGAACATTTAATATCTCAGGAAATAAAATTATCATAAGATTTTCCTGAGGAATCTACTACTGAGGAAATAAAACTGATTGTACCATGAAAAATTATACAAGTCTGTATGTATGTGTGTGCACTTTCTGATGGAAATACACACTTGCTATGACACATTATTGAAAAGAAATTGAACCAGAATTGATTTTTAAAAAATGTAGCTGAAAGTACTAATGTAGGGGAAAATCATGGGAAAGAGAAATGTGTTGAATGACAGTAGGGATACAATAGCAAAATCCAGACCGAAGGACACGCTAAAGGTATATCCTTTGTGTCCTTCACCAGATAAAGTAAGAGAAGAGATACATACATACAGAAAGATGAAGAGAAAGAGAGAGAGAGATTGGCTGGGGGGTAATCTATAGATAAAAAGAGACAGGAGACATCAAATAACTGCAATAATTGAATTTTATTTTCATCTTTATTTGAACCAACTGTAAAAATTATCAGCCAATTTAGAATATTTGATGGCTTCATATTTAATGACAGTAAGGAATTATTATTACTATTTCAAGATGTGGTAATGGTACTATGTCTGTGTTTAAGAAGGATTTCTTATCTTTTTGAGGTATATATGAAATAGTCCTGGATAAATTGATATGGGCAATGTCTGCTGCCATATTTGAATATCACATACAACATGATTAAATCTCCATTAATACCACTCATCCAAAGACCACCATCTTCCACTTGCACTAATAGAGTGGATTTCTCCTTGGTCTCCCCACTTCTACTCTTTGTCCCGTAAAGTTTGTCCCTGGCACATCAGCCAGATGATCTTTTAAAACTGTCCTTCAGATAATAAGCTTAGCAAATATCTATGAAGCACAAACTTTGTGTCAGGTACCTTTCTAAGTGCTTTACATACATCACTCATGTATTGTTAACAGCAACCCCATGAAGTTGGCCCTGTTATCATTCCTATTTTGTAGATAGGGAAATGCAAGCACATAGCAGGTTAATATCTACCCAAAGTAGAGAAGCCAAGGGTGAAACTCAGACATCTTGGTGTCCTTAACTGTAGCTTCTGCTGTTTCAATCACTTGCTCAAACTCCTCAGTCACTTTCTCCAGTACCTATAATAAAATCCCACTCCTCTCCATATGGTTGGTTGTGCAGCTTGGATTTCTTCCAGTAGCTTGCTGCTACTCAAGCTCTGTCCAAGGGCTTAGGGTTATATCAACAGAGGGGATGGAACACCTTGTTCTAATTTTCCTTCCCATTGAGAGCATTTTTTTCTAATTTATCTGCTCTGAGGAGGTACGTTTTCCCAATTTGTATGGAGGTGCCAAATGTGCTAACACAGCTCTGACAAGGCTCTGCAGGGTCTGGCCACACCTCACTCTTACCTCATTAGGTACCAATCTCTCCCTCGCTCACTTTGTTCCAGGCATGTTAGCCCCTGTCAGTTTCTAGAGTTTACCAAGCTCTTTCCCACCACAGGATCTTTGTTCTCTGCCGGGAGATGCCATTTTCCGATCTTTCTGATGCTGATTTCTTCTCCCTGTTAAGTTATAACTATTTAGGAGGATGTTTTGTACCACTTTCTCTCTGTCATTCTTGGACACAGTACTCTGTTTATGTAAAACATAAATCAGGTAAGGTCATTCTCATGTTAAAATCCATTTTGTTCTTATGATAAGTTGGGCTTTAAGGGTAAAAACAAGGACACCCATTAATTTCTCCACTGAGTTTAGATCTGAGAAGTCCATGTAGGATCAGAGCGATACAAAGGTCACCTTTCGTGGTAATGGTAATTGGAGAACATGTCATATCTTAGCTGTAAGGCCACACTGGATCTGTGGACTTCTGCCTGAGCCACAGTCATTCTCCAGAAGTGTAGACTTCTCTCTACCCAGGCAAAGCCACCTCCAAATGTTTTCCTGCACGTGTTAGCATCAGCAAGCTCTCTGCCTGGGGTCCAGCAGATCTAAAAAAGAGAATGCCTGCAAACGGTCACCACCGGGCATGTCTGGTTCCTGTTCCCAAATCCACCAAACAGGCAAGTCACTCCTGCATATTTTTATCTGCAGTTGGGATGGATATTCTCCCTCTCTCCCTTCAGTGGAAACCCTGTTTGGGGTTTCCCCCAAACAAATGCAAGTCAGTGTTCTTCCTCTGCTGGATTGGCTCATATCAGATTGTTAAATTTTCAGTTATTTTGTGAGGCAGGTCTGAAACTTCTGATAGCATGAAATCATCTATGGGGCAGGTGGGGGAGTAGTAGTTACATCAGGAAACTTGAAAATTGGTTAGTGCTACAAATCAAGGGAGCAGGCTATTAAACATGTCCCTGCATATCACCAAGGGGACCCTGCATAAGGTGGTACCCACCTGCCCACCTCTCCGACCTTTCAGGTACCTCTCTTACTCTCCTCACTGAGTCCAGTAGTAGATCTCTCTGGTCTCGAAATGCTGAACTGGTCTCAGCCTTAGATCCTTTGTACCTGCTGGTCCTGTCTGGAATAATCTTCTCCAACATCTGTACATGGCTTCTTCCTTCTCTTCAGATCCCCAGTGAAACACATACCCTCAGGGACACCTTCTCTGACCCACTGACATAAAGAAGTCCCCAGTCACTATCATGCTGCCCTCTTTTCTGTTTCTTCATAGTGCTTTACCATCTAAACTGTCCTCAACTACTCCTTTTCCATAGGATATAAATTCTATGAGAGCAAGGTCTTTATCTGTCTTGTTCCCTTCTGTATTTCTAATCCCTAGAGCCATGGCTAGCATATACAGTTCGTTGGCTATATTTAATGACTCTGTCTCTATCCTAACTACAAGTTCCCATAGATGAAAAATGAAGGAGAGAGAGGTCCAGCTCCAAATATGGATAAACAGGTTTTTTTTTTTTCTGATGCCTTAAATGGTGCATTTCTTATTTTTGAAAAGCAGAATACTACCTCACAGAGTGAACTCTTGTTCGAAGTATTTACAGTAAACTTCATACTTTATATTTGGAATTCTCCAAAGAAAATTGGTGGTGCAGTTTTTCATAAACTCTGCAATGTTTCTTGAAGTTCCAAGTAGGGACTCCAGGGCTAAACACAGTGTTTTCCTTTCATGTACCTTCTGGGACTTTTTCCTACAATATGAGAGCTGAAAATGTATCTTCTTTTTACGGAAATTATAATTTTAAATCATGCTTGCTTTCAGTTTTTGTTGTTGTTGTTTTCCTAGGAAGCTTTTGGCTAAATATTGTATCCTGGTAAAGCCTGAAATAGACTGATTAGTTGTAATGGAAAAGTCTCTTATTATCAAGCTTGGCAATTACTGTGAAAGTCAGTGTGTGTGTGTGTGTGTGTGTTATTTTACCTTTTATTGATGTTTAATTGACACGTAACATTATGTAGTTTTAAAGTGTACAGTGTGTTTTGATATGTCTACATACAATATTACAACCATGCCCATTACAACCATGAGCACCATCCTAGTGTTAGCTAACAGCTCTATCCTGTCACATAATTGTTATTTCTTTTTTTAGGTAAAAACAATTCAGATCTATTCTCTTGGCGGCTTTGAAATCTATAATACAGTATTGTTACCTATAATCACTATGCTGTGCATTACATCTCCAGGACTATCTACTAGTTGCAAGTTTGTCCCCTTAAACAAGTTGGCTGTTTACTTAGTTAACCGAGACCTGATTTTAGATTCAGAAACATTCAGTTCAGAAATCTTGAACTCCTCAGAGTCATCTAATTTTCTTAAAAGCTGAGTGAGCTCAGTGAAACATCTTAACTTTACAGGAGGCCACATTGTTCTTACATAGGAAAAAACTTAGGCAGTTAATAACTTTAGCAAGCTCATTAAAAAACAACAACAACAACAACAAACACCTTTTTTAAAAAAGCTTTTGCTTTAGAGAGTGTGGAACACAATACAAATCAAAGCAAGAAGTCAAGACAGAACAGCAGGCTTCGATGTCCTGTTCAGAGATTCCACACGCAGTTCTTCAAAATGGAGAGAGCTGGTGCACCTTTTTCTGCAACATCTGCACCATCAGAGCGCATCTCATCCATGGCTCTGACCTGAGCTAGACCAAGAACTGACCCTCAGTCTTTCCTGGCCTGAGATGTTTCTTCCCCCCCTGGGTTATTAGACTGAGACTTTTTTCCTACGATTCTGTGACCCCTGCTTCCTCCCCAGAAGAACATGACTTCTTACTTTATGAGTGTTGGAAACCTGCTGTTTATCTCAACTCAAGGTCAGAAAAGAAGAAATACAGACACAGATTTTAACATGGGAGATTTGCCTTAATGAGAGAAGAAAACCTTGTGAAGGTGAGGTGTGTGATGGGATCATGGGACCTCTGTTCTTTAAGCTCTTTAATGGTTTAGGTGACCCAGGAGTGGCCCTACGTAAACTTGTGGTTTTGTTGACAGTTTCCCTTGCCATCCCTTAGGACCTCTAGGTTCCCCTCCATGCTAAGTAATAACTGGTAGTAACATTTTCTTCTGGGGGTGCTGACCTCATTCTCTGTAACCCTTTTCTCCCTCTCTCATTGGAATGGGACATGACTGCTTTAATTCTCTGCTCCAAGCTACTTAATAGAATGCATCCACTGAGGTGAGTTGCATTCATTATTATTGACAGAAGGAATTCAATTAACTATCCCAAGCATACTTTTATTTTAAAAAGGAACACAGTCATGACCAATTAAATCCATGATATTAATTTCCATTCATGAAATGTCCAGGTTATAAAAATGGCACTAAAGAGTCTTTATAATGCCCCTCAAAGCCCATTAGCTTCAACAAGCATCCAAGGGGTGAAACGAAAGGAAACTGATATTTACTAAGAGCACATAAAGGGATATTTTTATACATTCCATTCTTGGTTAAGATTTTCTCTGGAAATAAAATCTGTTGGAAACAAAGTAGATTAAGTGACACTTTAATGTTCCTATGTCTATTTTTTTTAAAGTTTTGATTGGTAATATCCAAATTTCAATTCTATAACACTGTGAGAAAACAGCAACATCAATGATAACAACAATACTACCATCTTTCTTCGGTTATTGGCAGATTTGAAAGGACAGACAAGCTGTAATCTGCCATCTGGTTGAATAATATGGGTACGAGGTAGATAGGCACAGGGAATCCTGTGTCATATAAATCCCATATTAATGGGGCCGGCAAGAATTCAGTGCTGTTTGGTTAGTGGCTTTAGGCACAATATTTCTAAATTTTACACTAAAATATATCCAGAGACTCAGATTAAAACTGAAAACTGTTAGCTAGACAATTAACTCCATTGTCAAAAAAAAAAAGTCTACTCACTACAAGAACTATGGACCAGATTATAAATTGTGATTTATAAGCATAAAATGAGTTTACTTGCCTCAAAGTAGACAGTAAAACCTTTTGTTGTTTTTCTATTGTCTGCCTCCTGGATTCTGTATTAAGAAGCAACTGTATTGATTGGCAGCTACTCTTTGAGAGAGACAGAGCATTGTTTTCTTCTCCCAGCAGAAGTGTCTCTTTTTATGTTTATTGGCTGGATTGGGGGAGCACTGGAAGGTGCTCCCCATGGTTGTACATTCATCCTAAGAGGTGTGGTTCCTATAATTAAAAATATCAAAAAGCAGCGTCCGGATATGGCCCTGTTAGCTATGCGTCGTGGGAATTTTATCTTTCTGTGTATTTATTATGTTCTACGCAGAAGAGGACCAGGCTATTTTAGTGTCATAGACCCAAAGTCAACAAAAGCTCATGAGACTTTGGGAATTTCACCAATAACCATCCAAACTGACTTGCCAAACAGTTAATAGTTTGAATCAGACTGAATGGACAAGAATTTTGAGCTATCCTTCTGTAGAATAGATTATCCCCCCCCAAAGGAAAGATACTATATGAAAACAATGAAAAACAAGGAAAAAGCATTATCACCCTGAATGTTCAAAGAAAGAGGGGGTCTTTGCAACTTATCTGAAGCAAGAAAAATTTTCGAAAAATGTTTAGTATTCTCCATAGGAGATCATAATATATGACTCCTTTGAAACGTTCAGAAAATCATAAAAAGGGAACCACTGAGATTAAAAATAGGAAAATGGGTAAGATAATGAGGTTTTATAAGGAAACTAAAAATGTAATAGCAGAAATAAAATTTTCAGTGGAGGTAATGAAGAAGACAGTTACCTTGGAAAACTGAATTAATGATGAAGAAGATGAACTTGAGAAACTTGCCCAGATTGTAGAGATGAAAAAAAAAGAAAAAGAAAAAGAAAAAAACCAATAGTGAGAAGATGTAAAAGAAAGAGCCCAGGATTCAAGTTAGGAATTGTGTATTTTCCTGAGGTTACAGTCAGAATAATCAGAAGTAAAACAATTAACAAAGTTGTGGCTAAAGAAATCTTTCAGAACTGGAAAGAAACATGAATATGCAAATCTATCTGTGCTCCTTCCAAAGTTAATGTAAAGAAACCATACCTAGACTTGTAAAGATTTTCGAAATACGTTTGCAGAGCACAAACCAGTATCAAAAAGGACAAAAACAAAATTAATGATTGACTAAGATACCTTCTTTGTAAAAACAACGGTTAGAAGAACAGGGTCTAGAGACTTGGAAGAAAGAGGAAAAAAGAGAGAGAGACCCAATAATTTTATACCAAACTAAAGTACTTTCCTTTTTTTGAGGAAAGAAAATGTCTCATATTTTCAAGGTCTCAAAAATATACCACTGAGTCTTTGCCTCTTCTCAGTGTAGCCCCTCCCGCCCAGAGGTACAAGGATTGCACATTCGAGGGGTCTCCTTTCTGCTGTCATCTCCTCTGCTTTCCTGACAGGAGGACATTTATTTTTTGTACTTGGTCCTCATCACTCAATGCAGATGGAATCACGTTGTTGAGAACATAAGACAACCGGTATGTTTGTTCTGTTCGCATTGCTTTGGAGGCATTAGGGGACACCCTGCTGCCTTTATCAGGGACTCAGGTGGTATTGCTCGGAGACTGAAAATCCAAATATGGAGCCAGAGGGCCTGGGGTTAAATCTTAGCTTTGTTCCCAACCAGGGATGTTACCTTGGACAAATTATGTAAAGTCTCTGTCTCTCAGTTATGCCACTGCATAATGGAGACAATCATAAGCATATGACATAGGAATGTCCTAAGATCACATACATACATTAATATATGCAAAGAAGATAGAAGAGTGCCTGGCAGATGGTAAGCTTTGTGCAAGTGTTAGCTATTATTTCAGCTGTTGCTAACGATGGATCACACACTTCCAACAATAACTGACAAAGAGTTATATTTTTAACCCTCCACAGACTGGTCCTGAATGGAGCAACATAATGGCTGTTTTAATTCCAAGGAACTTGAGTACAAATACTAATTCTTTAAAACTATTTTTGAATGTTCTTCATTTTAAACTAAAAATAATGAATAAATGAGTGGCATATTCAATTTTTTATTTACATAAAATTCAGGCTAGAACCTATGATTTGTAATGTCTTATCTGTTCTTTAAAATCTGCACATAGAACATAAGCTCAATTTTACAAAAAATAACCAGACATTTCTGATAGTACAGTTGTCATATTTCTTACCTTTAATTTTTTATATAAATATTTCATAACAACAAAATCATGTGTGTGTAAAGAATAACGTAAAGAACACACCTATATTATGACTGAATTTAGGCAATAGAACATTCCTAGTATACTTAAAATTCCTTGTGTGCTTATCCTCTTTATTTCTCTGTTCCTACTACCTAAAGGATCCATTGTTTTGAATTTTGTATTTATAATGCTCTTTCTTTTCTTTTTTGTTGTATTCCACCTATTCAATATATTGACTAGTTTAAATGTTTGTGAAATTAATATTAATGATATTATATGGCACATAATCTTCTACAAGTTGCCGTTTTCATTCTATATTATTTTTCTGTGATATCCACATACACTATAATATCAAAGGGCATTTATTTTCACTGCTAAATAGTCTTACATTATATAAATAGAATCTAGTCTTATTCATCTCTCTTGTTTCTAGTTGCTTCTGGTTCTATGCTAAGACAAACAAATAAATATACTATAAACATTCTTGTGAATGTTCCCTGATGCAAATCTTCATATTTGCACAGGGCAGTAATTTCCATTGCTGACTCAGACCTAACCTCAGAGTTTCTGATTTATGTAGTCTGAGGATAGCGGGCCTGGAATCAGTATTTCATGCATCTTCAGGCATAGGGTAGGAGGTCCAGTTTCTTAGGCTCAAATCCAAACCCAGTTACTTATCACTATGAAAATTTGAGCAAAGAGATACTTAATTTTTATGTGTTTCAGTTTCTTCATAGAAAAAATTGGAGGTGAAAACAAACCCCACCTCACTGGATTAACAGAGTTTATATAAAAATAGAGTCGTGCTCAACACTCAAAAAATGTTAGCTCTTATTAGAAGTTCACTATTTTTCTCTTCAGTTGTGCTAAAAAATTGCCCCCAAATGGTTTTTTGAGGCATGATTTCCATTTAATAAAATAAACAGATGGAAAAGTATTGACAATTATATACATGTATGCAAGCACCATCATAATTTAAATGTAGAAAGGATAGCTCCCAGAAAGTTCCTTCATACTCTTCCAGCCATGCTTCCCCAAAGTGATAGAATATTTTGTCTGTTTTTAGACTTCCTCTAAATGGAATTATATAATATGTGCACTTTTGTATCTGGTTTTATCTCAACCCAGTGCTTTTGAGCTGTCACCATATCATTTCATGTGTCTGCAGTCCAGCACTTTATTTTCCGAGTAGTATCCCATGTTTTGATCTACCACAATTTGTTTAGAGAATCTCCTGTTGACGGAAATGGACTGCCATGAACGTTCATATATACATCTTTTGGTGGACATAGTTTCCATTCCTCTTATGTAAATACCTGGGGATGGCCGTTCATTTAGCTTTTAATTTCAATAGTTATATTTTTCACTTCTGCATGCATTTGTTACTTTCTCAAATAATCATGAATAATTTTATATTATCTTGTTTGGCAGACAATTTTAATTTTCTTTTATATTTCTGGAATTATATTAAAATATTTATTTTATATTTTGTACCCAGTATTTCCAGTATTTGATGTATGTCCAGCATTGAAGCATATATGGTCCATGTTTGAGCCTCTTTTTTTTCAGTTTTGGATCTTTCTTATGTTGGCTTTTCCTGATGAGTTGTGAATTTTGAAAAGGACATTGCACTTGTTGCAACATTACGTGTATAGATCTAAGGAGGTCTGTATAGAGGATTTTTTTTTCTTGAGAGGACTTGATTTTGTTTCTGCCAAAACAGAAACCTGGGAGTATTTTTTTTTAAGATTTTATTTATTTGTTTGTTTGTTTGTTTGTTTATTTAATTAGAGAAAGAGAGCTTGAAAGCAGGTGGAGGGGCAGAGGGAGATGGAGAGAAAGCAGCTCAAGCAAACTCCCCACTGAGCATGGAGCCCCACACGGGACTAATCTCATGATCCTGAGATCATGACCTGAGCCGAAATCAAGAGTCAGATTCTCAACTGACTGAGCCACCCAGGTGCCCCGAGACCTGGGAGTATTTTAAATTAATTTAACCTGCATGGCTGTAGGAAGTCTCCAGACTTCTCGGTGTGATTTTGAACCTAAAATGTCCTTGAAAGCCAGTTCGTGGTTTTGAAAGCTTACCTTTTTCCTTACTTCAAAACCAGAGCTAGGTTAGATGGTTTTCTTTGCCATCTATTTTATTGGGTGGATGGGAGAGATGGGGGAGAACTTTTTTCTAGTCACTCTCTCAGTGAAGGTATAATCTTTTAAAGATCCAACCAAGCTTTGTGTGTGGTTCTCTGTTACAATTTCCTGTCTCGTATGGATCAAAGTCCTTTCCTTTTGAATTTACTTCAACTATTATATCCTAATACTCTGAACTCCTGGCCACCAGTTTTACTCCTTTCTGACCACCCTACATACAAGACCCTGATTCGTTTTTCATCTCCTAGGGCTCCTTTTCTTCCAAAACAATGATTTGTTTGAAAGGAAATGTGTCATATTTTATCCATAATTTTAAGTGTTCTGATAGAAGGGAAATATTACTAGAAATGTGTCTGCTAGGGATAAAAGTTGTATTGATATTAAGTAGGAAATATATATTTTACTTTGAAAAGGTGAGTGTGAGGAGATATATATATATCTCCCAACTCCCATCAGCAGTTGGTTGAGGGCTGTTCCCCAGAGGTGCTAGTGTCTATGTATTTCCAGCCTGTCATAGGGCATAGGGCAGAGTAGCCCTCAGTAGTTTCAGAGAAAGCCCCCAGGAACAGAGATATATATGCTGGCAATCGGAAGTTATCAGGGTACTCAGAAATTCTAGTGCCTGAGCTAAGCGCTGACAGCACCTACACAGCACCAAGGCCATCTGTGTTCTGGCTCCTCCCTGTCTCCCTCTGGATAATGAGGCTTGTATTACACACTTGGAAGAATTCTAGAGGATTACATGTTTTTCAAAATGTTTAAACACTAAGCATCCTGGTGTGTTTCAAGTAGTCAAAAAAAGTTGTTGTTTTTCCTTCCTTCTCAATTGATTCCTGTGCCTTCCACACCTTCGCTCCCACCCCCATTTCTTTAATGGAAACCATACCTCTTCTTAACTATCAATTTTTACTTATAGATATACATTTTGTTTTCATATCTTATAAATATCTTTTTATACCTTATAATATCTTATAAATTTCTATAGGTCTTATCTCCACCGATATATTTCAAATTCCTTGAGATCAGGGTTTATATTTTTTTATCTTTGTAATTTTGATAGCATCTGGCACATTGTCTTAGATATAACCGCATTTACAGATTGTTTAATAAATATTCTGGGATAGACTTGTGAATGAGTGATGTGCCTGATTTAATGCCTCTTGAATTTACATCATTTTTGAATAACCAGGCATCGTGTTCAAATTCAAAACACAAAAATAAACAAATATAAAACTTGACAGTAACAACATTCAATTCAGGCACACCCTCACTACTACTCCAAATCAGCTTTTTGATTTTGGTAAGGTAGGCACAGATTTCTTCCTAAAAGTTGCTTTTACCCTGAAATCATTTCTAAATTTCATGATTAAAATGCCGAGTTTGAAATCCCATAAGTGCTAGAACTTAAAGAACAGATAGTTCAATGAGAGGTTATTTGCGTGGTGTGGTTAAAACTTCAGCCCTGCAATAGACATGGATTGTATGCTTAAGGCACACTGGTGCTTTCAGGCAGACTAGGAGAAGAAGGGAGTGGGACTTCACTGCTTCTGAGAACCTTTGTGTACTTGCAAAGATAAATACTAAGTGTGGGGCCATTAAGCAGGGCTGGGATCGGCTATATGACTCTGCTAGCTGTGTGACCAAGGACACGTAATTTAACTTCTATGTTATGACCCCATTCTACCTTCTCAATTTATTAAAATTCATACATAATGCCTTCTTTCAAGTCTCAGACTACCTGCATATAAAATGGGGATAATGACTACCACGAATTATTTGTGATTGTGCATTTAATAAACTTTTAAAATATATCCATCACATAAGAATTTCTCATTAAACAGTAGCTTTTTGAAACCAATCATTATTAACTAAGCTGTGAAAAAGAGAGAGAATGTGGGCTTCGGAGCAATTTTGGATGCTGTTCTGATGTGGACGCATGTTGATAGTCCTGAACGGGTCCTCTGGAAGCAAGAAAAGATAAGATTCCTTGAATCATCAGATAGAAGTACTTGCAGTGAATGACACTTTACAGTAGGTATCGATTTGATGAAGTCTCCGAAGACTAGAAAGGATGGGAATTGGTGAGGTTTTGAGGACTAATGATAATAGTCATAATAATAATACACTATGGGTATTTTTTAAATGAATTCTTCAAGAAAATATCTGCTTTTTCCAATGTCCTTATTTTTCTAACTCAGATGGCTAAAATCCCAAATCCTTCAGCAAGCTTTAACTGGTCCTTCATGGATGCATGTGGCTATTTCCTCACTTTATCTATTTCGGCCAATATTTGAAGTGCCGTTTTCCTCTGAGGAAAATAAATAAAACTACATCCATTAAGGTCTGCTCAGGAATCACCTTTCTTCATGAAGAGTTCATCTTCTTTAAAATGAACAATCTGGCTGGGCCTGGCTACACTTAAATCTTGGGCTTTGTCAAGAATTAATGTTGCATAGGTGTTTACCACATACAAACAGTTTATTCTTTTTCCTTAATAGATCATGGGGCATGGAATTTTAAGCCCAGAAAGGACATTAAAAATGATTTATACCTGGTACCTATCTTTTTGCATTGCTACATCTATACATATTGAAAGGTTTATGTGCATAATAGTTCTACTTAATACATATTTTAGTTAGATTAACATACCAAATGCCATAGGTTTTTATTGCTATACCTCAATGGGCAATTACAAATTTAAAAAAAATTACAGGCAAACTTTCACATATTGCACTTACGATGCAATATGCACAACAGTGTAAAAGCTCATAGCTTTCAAAAGACATTTAATAATGAAAGTATAAATGAAAAGAGATTAAAATTTTTAGAGCCATGATATGACCCTGACTTTGGTGTGTGTGTGTGTGTGTGTGTGTGTGTGTGTGTGAGAGAGAGAAGAGAGAGAGAGACAGAGAGAGAGAGAGAGAGAGCGCACATGTATTTGTCTATTTAAACAAGATCTTAAACTGACTGGCCCAGTGGGTAGAGCATGTGACTCTTGATCTTAGGGTCATGAGTTTAAGCCCCATGTTGGGCATAAAGCTTACTTAAATTAAAAAAAAAAAATCTTAAAATGGTATTATTTCTGTCTGTTTAGCTCAGTCATCAAAAAGGCAGTAATCATATTGTATAGGATAAATATCTCTGTATTCCAAAGTAAGTTTCTACTGCATCTATACAGAACTTTGAAAAAGTCATTATTAAGATTCTCAGCCCAGTATCTTCTTCGGCATATAAAATGGTTGAGATTAAAGAAACTGAGAGGAAATTTATTTGGAGAAATTGCTAGAGTACAGCAGCATTTCCCTTTCCTCTCTGAAAGCCTCTGAAACCCTCTGAGAATGAGGTGGGGGCAAGGGTGCTGCCTCCTCACCTCAAGGGAACTGAGAGGAACTCTGAGAAAACCAGTCAACAATATCCTTCCAAGTGCTCAAGCCAAGAGACCTTGAGATTAAACTTGACTCCACTTTCCCTTGTATGTCCTGCATCGGTCTATCAGAAAATGTTGATGTCAATATATTCAAAACATATCCAGTATCTGATCATGTCTCCCCATCCCCACTGCCTCCCTAAGACATGTCGTCATCATTTCTCACCTACAATATGGCAAGTTTCAGATTTCTCGGACTCCACGCTTGCCCTTATGGTTTATAACAATACCAAAGCCAGTTCAATCCTGTTAAAACATGTCAGGATATGTCACCGTTCTGCTCAAAATGCTCATGACTCGCATCTCACAGCGGAAGCCAACAATCTCCACAAAGACCTGTGCGGCCCCAAATGACCTCTCCCTCTCTTGCCTCACTGATACTGTCCCCTGCTTCTCCCTTGCTCACTCTAGTCCTTTAGCTCTTTGGCCCTCCTTCCCCGCAGGATGAGCCCTTCCACTAACGGCCGACCATGCACTGCTTTCTCTGCCTGCCTGAAGGCTCTCCCTCCCTCTCCTCCTTAGTGTTTGCTCAGACAGTGAAACTTTCCCTCCACACCGAGTTTAAAATTATAAGCTCTGGACTCATCCTGGCTCTTTTTAATCCCCCTTACCTACACTATTTTTTCTCATAACACGAATCACACTCCCTGCAGGGTGGCCATGTGTCCTTGTCTACCTGAGAGGGAACGAATTTATGCCTGATATCAAAACATAATTATGAAGAACATTCTTTTTCACTGCCTTTCTTACTTTCATTCTCAAAAATGTCTTGGTTTGATTAATCTATTTATAAAAACAATACTTTTGCCTGTCTTGTTCGTGGTTCGAGAACATTGGTTTCCAAATGATGAATATGCAGTAAATACACGTTGAGTGAATAAGTGAAACAATCAAGTAGCTCAGCATTTGTCCCATGAAGTTTGGAGGCATATAAGGGACTGGTGCTTGACCCATATCTGTGAAACTCAGAGGCAATAGGCTATGGCTGGACTTCTCTGGCAGTGAAGAGAGATGGCATCCCAGCATCCAGCCAGCTGTATTTCATGTGAGGACCTGGCCCAGGTTTCTGTGTCTCATAGATCCGGGTGGGTGACAAGGGAAGGATCTGGCCAGGGATCAACATTTGCTTATTACCCTGCATTAGACATTGAAAATTAATGACATAAGACAATTCTTGGGACTAGAAGAATCCTGAGAAGTGTTTAATATTTATGACTGGAAGGATATAGAATTAGTGTGAGGTTTCATCCAGGGGTAAGACAAGAACAGCTTATTGAGGAGGTTTCAAAAGATAGTAGGGAAAAGAAGGAAAGTGTCTGATGCTTCTACCCTTGTTTATAACTGCTCATAAGGTAGCATTTAAAAGTATAAGCTAGAGAGTAGGACAGATCTGATTTTGAATGCCATTTCTATACCTTAATTACTATGGAACTTTGGTCAAGTTCCTTGTACTCCTTATGCTACAGATTACAAATGGGCCAATACATTTATAAGGGGGCATTTTTCAAATATGACCTTTAGTCAACAGGTCTCTATGAATGTATACACACACACACACACACACATTATATATATATTCATATATATGTATGTATAAAACATATATCACATTAACTTGGTTAAATAGGAAATTTTTGAGAAATAGTATAAAAATTAAGTTCTCTTTTTAGGGAAAAAATATAGATTAGTTAAAAAAACATTTTGGTCCACTTTGGCATTCTGTTAGCATCCATTTAGTACTCTAATAGTTCAGAAGACCTGTGCCCTATCTTTAATAGCTTATATACTTGAGAAGTCAACAGAGACACATACTAAGCTTTACAACTATTAGTTGGATACAAATCAATTTTCCATTAAGGGGCTAATGATGTGTCAAGGAGAACTGGTGTTTTCTGTATCATGATCGTGAAATCATCATCATTAACTCCCTTTTAGAAACTGAATACGGGGGCACCTGGGTGGTGCAGTCGGTTAAGTGTCCAACTCTTGGTTTCGGCTCAGGTCATGATCGCATGGGTGGTGGAATTGAGCCCTGAGTTGGGCTCCCTGCTTGTATGGAGTCTGCTTGAGATTTTCTCTTCCTCTGCCCCTCCCCTGGCCCCCTAGCTCAAATATATAAATAAATCTTAAAAAAATAAATAAATACAGGAAAGATTAATAGTCTTACTACAAAGAATTTCCTTGAATACATATTAGAGTCACAGAGACATTTTAAACTCAGTGATTCTATTTTCTCTAATAAAGCTTGGAGTAAAAGTGGTTGTTTTGATAACTAAAGCAAAATAAACCCAAAAGACCTGTTTTTGTTTCCAGTTATATAAAGTTTTCTGATAAAGGTGTTTTTGGTAGACTGGGATAATTGTTTGGACCTTCTTTACTTGTGTGTTTGCAACCAAAAAGTAAAAATTAAAAGAGCATTTCATTGTCTAGAATATGTCTGTTTTGAAAATGAAAAGATTTTTGGGGGGGGAAAAAGTCTTTTCAAGCAGACATTCTACTTTTCTAAGGCTGGGCAGTGTCTCTCTGGCAGCTAGAATTTCTCCACTGGAAATTGGTCTGTTGTGCCTAGAAGCTGGAGTTCTCCTTTGCAGGCTTTCTTTTTCTTTTTTCTTTTTAAAAATGTATTTATTTATTTGAGAGAGAGCATGCGCAAGGTGAGGGGCAGAGGGAGAGAGAGAAGCAGACTCCGTGCTGATCAGGGAGCCTGATGTCATGGAGCTCCATCCCAGGACCCTGAGATCATGACCTGAGCAGAAATCAAGAGTCGGAGTCTTAATCCACTGAGCCACTCAGGCGCCCCTGCATGCTTTCTTAAAAGTAGCAATTCCTTTAAAGGTTACCATTTTCAGGAAACAGCCTTCAGGCCTTCAGCATTCTGGTAGACACAGTGGGAGCTACCTGAATCCGGTTTGATGCCTATTTGCAAGCTGGTTAGTTTGTGAATTACAGGAATCCTGTTGGCCTTCTTCCCTGCTGCTTTCATGTTCCCCTGGCTCCACTGCCACACCCCAACCTTCTGTCCTTGGCTCTCAGCTCCTTGCTGTGTTAGACAGCACATGACAGCCAAACTCAGCCAAGGCAGCGTTAGCCGAAAGCATCCTGGAGTTACACTTAAACTTTTTTACCCCAACTCCCCACGTTGTGCAGGAAAAATGTCTGTATGATTCTGGGCACCTTAAAGTGTGTTGTCTGGCAAGTTATTAATTTGTTTTAATTACTGAGATGGATATTTGGTAATAACCATTTGGAAAAACTTTCCCGGCTGAAATTTCTGTAGGCATGTTACAGGTCTTGGGGATTTAGGTCAGCCCTTTGTCTTTCTTTTGAAGCAGATTCCGAATGGTTTTTCTAGGAAATTCTCATTATTTCCTTGGGTACTTCCTCAGATCACTTTCAGTCAGGCTTCTTGGTCGTCATCCCTTTTCAGAGACTCGTGAGGTGCATGGGAGCTTCGGAAAAGCTGAAGTAAAGCAGTCTGATTACATTTAATTTACTCTCTTTTCTCAGATTTAATTTTCACTGGGCACACTTTGCATGCCACACTTATTAATATCCAGGAAAATCAGTATTCTGAGGAATGCTTGGAGAAAAGATGCCCTGAATACAATACACATCTTTCTTTATGAGACTTCTAGAGAGTTGTATCAGAGAGCAACACCTCATGGTGTCGGTGCTCTGCAGAACTTTGTTTTAATGGAACTTTGACATTATGCAGTTAGCTTATCATGAGGGACAATATACAGGAGAGATTTTATATATATATATATATATATGTATACACACACACACATAGTAGTATATATATTACACAATTATATATAATTATTTTTATTTAAATATATTGTTTTTATTTATTTTTAATTTTAAACATTTAATATTTAATTTAAATTTATATTTATTTAAATGTATCTAAAGTTATATATTATACATTATATAATTACATATTATATAATAAGATAAAATATAATATATATATATATATATAGGCTTAGAGGGGTTAAGTAGTATGTCTCAAGCTCAGTTTTCTAAGACTGCAAATCATAATATTACCACAGACTCAGCAGTTGAAAACCACACACTTTTATTATCTTATAATTTCTATGGGTCAAATTAGGACATGACTTAGTGGAGCCTCTGCCTTACAGTCTCACCAGGTTGGAATTAAAGTGTTGACTATAATGCTGTGTAATGTGAGCATTCATTTCCTTGTGGGTAGGTGGACTGAGAGACTCAATGTCTTGCTGACTAGCAGCCAGGGGCCACCCTCAGTTCTTTGCCAAATGGGCCTTCTGCCCATGACCACTTGCTTCCTCAAAACTAGGAAGGAAGATGTATTTTCCTAGTAAGATGAGTTACAATCACGTAAAATCACAGTAGTGATGTTCTATTACCTTTATTATATTATATTGATTATGAAGCAAGCCACGGTTCCCTCCTACACTTAAAGGGAGGTGATTTACACAAGATATAGATATCAGGAAGTAGGCATCATAGGATCTGTCACAAAAATGTGTCATTTGCCATTATACCATCAGACTATAGAAAAAATAGGGAAACATTACCTCCACATTTATTTCTCTGACTTTGCTGAGGTTCTAGAAATTCCTACAGATCCTGTTTACCCAGGATTTCAACTTTGTCCCCTTTCCATTTGAACCCCATGTTCTGAACATACATATCCCCCTACCATCTGTCCCAATCAAATCTTCTCTGATATTTGTCTTCTTCTAAAGTCCCCAGTCTTGGGATGCCTGGGTGGCTCTGTCAGTTAAGCCTCTGCCTTTTGCTCAGATCATGATCCTGGGGTCCTGGGATTGAGTCCTGCCTCGGGCTTCTTATTCCATGAGTACCCTGATTCTCTCTCTGCCTGCCACTCTCCTGCTTGTGCTCTCTCTCTCTCTAACAAATAAATAAATAAAATCTTTAAAAAACGATAAAGTCCCACTCTTTCACCAAGTAGAATAAAAGAATATGCTCTAACAAAACAAGTGTAAGTATTACCCTACTGTACAGCCTATTTACATACAATGCGTATTGGTTTGTTCAAAAGAATAACTCTAAAGGTGAATTTCCCACTGACCCGACATCTTTGCTAATTTATAGAACAATATTTATTATGGCATGTGTGAGAAGCATGTAAATTTTCTGATTCATTCCCTTTCTCTATCCCTACATGCTTTCCTTATCTTTGTCATCTATAATTTTGGGCCAAAAGGGTTGAAATAAAATAGACAAGTTAGTCAGTACTTCTTTCTGAAACCCTGCTGCTCTCTGTATCAGTGAGACTAGCAAGTCAAGCCAGCAATTGAAATTACTAAGTGTTTTCTCCCGAATGCCTTTGGTCACATGCTGTTTGTTATTTCCTTCTGTGAGCCATATACCTCAGTCCAGGGCTTACAGAACACCATTAGTACTGGGTTCTAAGAGCAACAATATGTATGGACCATGGCATATAGACCCCTGAAATGAATCCCCCAAGTCCAGAATGCAGTCAACTAGAAATCTTTACTGTAATTTTGTAAAATTTAAATTCCATAAGTAAATGAGATGCTTAGAAAAAGAAAACAGAAAGGCCCCAGTAAGATTAAACAATGCGTTGAATAGTATTCAAGCATCACTGAAGTTTGGGAATAGAGGAAGTCAATGTGTTTTCCAATAAATAAAATATAAGTCAATCTTACAGAGAACACTTTGAATAGCCTTGCTTTTTGGCTAAGAAAAAATGTGTAACATTGTAAACATTGTGCTTATTGAATTTTAAACTCCATACATTTCATAAAAGATGGCTCTTCCTTCATCATCTCGAAGGGAATAGAAGTGGTTTATATTATAAACGCATTCCTGCATTCAAATACATTTCTAAAGAGAGAAAGAGCTGGGCTGTGGCAATTTTCTTCTGTTATACAGTGTTACTTTGCTTATTGTGAACTTTCAAAAATCTTTACACGTTGTGTCTTTTGAATTCCATCCACAAAAGGGAAAATGTTTACTTTGAATAGAAATTCCATTAACCACAATCTGTTCTCATTCTACCTTTCCAAACTCATCTGCTTCTATTTCATACTACCCACCCTTCATTATTGATACATCGAAGTATCATCTGTTTTGTGAACCTGTCTTGCCTTTTCTGCAATACTAATTTCATTCCTAGCACAGTACATGGCACATGGACACTCTAAATAATTTACAGAATGCCTCAGGGTCATTGTGTCTTTTGGACTTTTGTTGCGCGTATCCTATCTAGTTAAACCTTACCAGTTACTAGTCAAAGCCTGGACTGAAATGCCTTTTCTCCTTGAAGCTGACCTCCCATTTAGGATAAATTACTTTCTCTTCCATGCCCCACAGTTTATATCTTGATTATAGCAAGCATTTAATTTCCATTTGGTGTTGAGGGAGCCTTCAATCAGAGTTTGGGGAATGACTCTGGAAATTATGATGAACTAGCATGTGTTTGAAGTCAACCAGGGTTTATTTAATATTTTAGTCTCTAGCATTAGACCTTGTATCAGCTCTCTATAATCCTGTATTTCATTATCTATGTATCAGGGTGGTAATCTGTGCTCCCTTTTATCTTAAAACATGTTACCTTCATCTTTCCCCCATCAATAAGTTGAGGCTTTTGTAAATTTGCCATTCATTTGATGTGCTCATGTTGGACATGAGAGAGAACCTATTATATCCTGATGTGGGAAAGACATTAGGGTTTGGAGTCTATGGCCAAGAAAGAATTCAAGACAGCTTTGCTCTAAAAAGGTGATTTTATTAAAGCAAGGGGATAGGACCCGTGGGCAGAAAGAGTTGCAATGGGGTCATGAGGAGTGGCCCATAAAATACTTCCAAGCTGGGGGGGGGGTTAGGGGTAGGGTAAGTCTCTAAGTAATTTGGAAGCAAGGTTTCCAGGTCCTTGAGGGCGCTAGCTGTTGTTGGGAAAAGGTCATTTATTACTGTCTAATAAAACCTGAGTCATGAGACCCTTCAGATGTATATCGGTGCGTCATATGCTTGGGGGATGATTGCCAACATGTATCTTGGGGGGACAGAGATAAAGGAAGTTTCCAAAAGAATTTTTCTATGTTAAAGTAGACTTACAGGATCCTGGGGGTTGGGCTAAGATTGCCTTTTGCCCTTAGCAAAGCATTAACATGGAGGCAGTTGAGTCCCTAGAGGAATATCACTCTGCCTGTTTCAAGGATTTGTCAATGGACTATAGATAGTAAGGAAATTTAATAATTTTCTTCTGCCTTTTTTCCCCCACATCATATCCTAGGAGCAAAAACAGAATAAATGCTTTTCCATTTGCAAACTTTGCCATGTTCATGAGCAGATGAACTCAGAATACCGAGAGTTCACATGAAAAATGAGATGTCATATTAACCTCCAAGTCAAAGTAAGAGTCCCTCCTTGGGGCACTTGTGTGAGAAGCAATATAGTGGTGTAGTTAGAAATACAGATTTGGTGACAGACTTCCTGGGTCTGAATCCCAGATCTATTATTTATTAACTGGGTATGATGATTTTATGCTCTGTCAACTCAGATAAATTGGAATGATATTTTTAGTATTTCCTTTTTTGAATGTTTCTGCAGTAGGGTTGGCCACAAGAAAAATTTGTGCCCCTTTCCAGGTTAGGTAGGCATCATGACATCATTAAACCTCCTTAGGAATCTGGGACCTAGTATAGCCTGTGAATACTCTGAATCTCTAGGAGCCAAAGCTACAGAAAGGATGTGGCTCTTTTGGTAATAAATGCCACTGAAAGACCTTTAATCTTAACCAAGTTTTTATATGTCTGTCTCTTCCACCATATTATATGGTACTTAAGTTCAGCATATTCTCTTTCATTCTCTATCTTGTATCGTTTGCACTGCTCAGGATAGTGCTTTTCACATACTAGATCCATTGAAAGTGGTTAAATTAAAAAAGAATGATATTGCCGCAATATTTTTAATGGTATATCAATTATGGAAGTTTAAGTTCACAAGACATCTAGGATATACAAACCAGGGCAGAAATGCCTTCTTTATTACCATTTCATTCTTCCTATGTGATTTTCTTTTTCACAATCATTGCTCCATTGAAGGATGGCTGTTCTACCTCCAGTTTCACATTCATGTTCCAAAAAGCAGCCTAACAAAGAGAAAAGTTCAGAAAACCCCTCTTAGAAAAACATAGGAAAGCAGAATTCTGCTTTTATTTCATTGGCTCGAACTGTGACACCGTGGGGAAGGAAAAGTAAGTTTCCCTCTACCTTTCAGGTTCTTGGAGGAGACCCCCCACCCCCCCACCCCTGTGCTCCCATAAAAAAAAAAAGTAGATTATCAAGAGAAAAACAAATGTCAGTTTGATAACATGTATACTCCTGTATACCTGAGGATACCCTGGAGAACTGAGTAACTCCCCCAAATGGCCCATGCCACCACCTTACACAATAACTCCAGCTAAAGAGGAAAGATATTAGAAAGGGTGGGGTGGAGGTCATTTATGGAATTACCGGGAAACACAGAGTAAACAAGGGTAAGATTGTTAAGCAGATTTAACTCACTGCCTTCTCTATTGATAGGGGTTTCTAGTCATCCTCCTCCAGCTAGTAGAGAAGGGAACACCCTTAAAAATGGAGATTTCCTTTGTAAATGTAATCTTAAGAAAGGATGATTTCTATTCAGTTTTGAGGGTTTTTCCTATGTCTGGAGTCTCTTAAAAATAATCAGCTTAAAGGAGCATATTTTGAGGGTGGTATTCTGCTCCCCTTCAGCACCCACCCATCTCCAGTTGCAAAAAAAGGCTAAGAAATGTAGTTTGGTTTTGTTTTTGTTTTTGTTTTTTTTACTTAGACACATCACCATCTTGAACAAAACTGGGATTCTGTTAGTAGGGCAGAAGGAGAAAGTGGATATTGATAGGCAAATGAAGAGTTCTTGATGAGTAGGAAAGACTTGAGCCGAATGAAGCATAAAGGAAGTGGTTTTGCTTTGAGCTCTCTGAAAGAAACTAAAATTTTCTCTTTGAACATCTCAGGTAATGAGAATACCTGTGGAGAAAACTCGGTCCAGAAGGAAAGAAGTTCAGAATGAAGGGGAGCATAATTTGTTACCCTGAAATATGCTACTTGGCATGAGGATTATTTTAGGCTGATTATTTGTAAGAAACAGGAGACAAGGCAGAGGCTCTGAAAACTGGGTAGAAGTTAACCTTCTGTAAGAGACATTTACATTTATAAAGGAAATCTCCATTTGTAAGTGTGTTTCCCTCTCTTTACTAGCAAGGAGAGGATAACCAAATCTCTAGAAATCTAATCAGTGGAGAAGAGAACAACTTAAAACTGCCAAACAACTTTTCCCTCCTTTATTGTGCCTTTCCTGGTAACCTCCCTTAACTGATCTTCCCTTCCCTCCTGCTGTCCTTTGTCTTTAGCTGGAGATAGTATTTAAAGTGATGGCTTGGGCCATTTTGGAGAGCTACTACTTTTCCCAGGGTCTCTCTCATTTATACAGGAAGTATCCTAAAGTTAAACTTCTGTTTTTCTCGTTAATGTGTCTTTTATTACAGGGGGTGTCTCAGCCAAGAACCTAGAAAGGTAAATGGAAAAATATTTTTCCTCCCCTGTAGCAACAAATCTGTAGCAATTGAGTGGAGCTCAATGAACCGGAACTCTGGCTCTGGTAAGCTAAAAAGAGATGGAGGAGACCATAACTGCTGTTCACCTATAAGTCTGATAATGTAGCCATTGAACTCATTTGTAACATTATCCTGGATATTTGTTTTATTAGTGAGTAAAAGGGAATGTCTGTATATCCTTTAACTGGGGTGGGAAGGAGTGGGCTCTGAGTGTATTATTTGTACCTGAATTTAAAAACACCCAGTCTTTTCTGCTGTGTGTCTCCTTTATTTTCACTTCTGACACTTCTGGTCACCAAATGTGTGGGATTTTCCCCCACCAAACAATTCTCTGAGACACCATCTGGGTGTCCTAAAATTTAAGTCAATTCTGACACTATCTACCTGAAGATGGCATCAGATCCCACAGGGTAAGGGCTTGGTCCCACAAGACTTCCTCCCCACCCCTGCCCCCTGTGCCCCCTGCAACCTCAGGAGCTAGTAGCAAGTCCAGGTTGTCACCAGTGCTTCTGAACGATTGAGTATAAATCTGAGGTCTCCATGACCCCCTCCTCAGGTTAGATTAATTTGCTAGAACTTCTCACGGAATTTAGGGAAACACAATTTATCAGTTTATTAAAAGCTGTGATAAAGGACACAGATGAAGAAATACATTGAGTGAGGTCTGGGAGTGTCTGGAGCAGGAGTTTCCATCCCTGTGGAATTGGAATGTTTGACCCTCCAAGTACATGGATGTGTTCACCAATATGGAAGCTCTCTGAACCCCATACTATTAGGATTTTATGAAGACTTCATTATGTAGGTATGAGCAATCATTAATTCCATTTTTAGCCCTTCCCCCTTCTCTGGGAATAGGGAGGGGATTGAACTGAAAATTTCAAGTTTCCAATCACAGCCTGATTTTTCTGATAACCAGCCCCCAACCTGGTGCCATCCAGGAACCCATCCAGAGTCTCTTCATTTGGATGAACGATGTTTCCATTACCCCAGAAATTCCAGTGGATTTAAGAGCTCAGAGTCAGAAACCAGGGTCAAAGACCAAATATTAGAACAAAAGATGCTGCTGGTGCTTTTATCACTTAGGAAATTATAAGGGTTTTAGGAGCTTTGTGCCGGGAACTGCTGAGATAAACAGATACACACTCTATTATCTCACAGTAACATTCAGTGTAAGAGTAGAACTGTATATTAACCTAATGAAGGGCTAATTGTCCAGTTTTAGTGTTGCACTAGAAGTCAATTCTCTCTTGTCTGAAGTGGTAAGTTTTTAACCTAAGGTTTGGATATAATGGTTATTAAGCTCTTGCCTCTTTGCTGGAAACTTACCTTCCTATACTTGCTTTATGATACTGGGACTCTGTAAATCACATTTCTCTCAGGCCAGCTTGCTCCCTATTGGGCTGCATTGATGAGAATACCGAAGGAAGACTGGAAGACAAGAGGCAGGAGAATGGACTTCTTTTTGTTGATTTCTATTCCTGTCCACATTACTCCATCATTTTCCACTCTCGCTTGTAGCTGTTGACTCCAGGAAGAGCAGTTGGTTCCAATTTTCAGCACCCCCCTTCCGCCCCGGGTCAAACCACCTCAAACAAGTCTTCATGATGAGGTTGTGGAATACAGGTGAGGATCAGTGGGGAGTCCTGAGCCGACGACCAAAAAAGAATTCTTGAGGAGCCTTTGGTGCAAAATGGCGGTTTATTAAAGCACAGGGACAGGACCCGTGGGCAGAAAGAGCTGTTGCACCGGGGTTGTGAGGAATGGCCCATTTATAATACCCTCAAGTTGGGAGGGGGTTAGGGATAGTGTAAGTCTCTAAGGAATTTTGGAAGCAAGGTATCCAGGACCTTGAGGGGGCTAGCTATTGTTGGGAAAAGGTCGTTTATTACCATCTAATAAAACCTTAGTCATGAGACCCTTCAGATGTGTATCGGTGGGCCATATGCTTGGGGGATGATTGCCAACATGTATCTTGGGGGGGGGTGGTTAGAGATAAAGGAAGTTTCCAAAAGAATTTTTATACTGTTAAAGTAGACTTACAGGATCTTAATGGAGGGGAGGGGGTCAGGCTAGGACTGCTTTTTGCCCTTAGCAAAGTATTAAAGGAGGCAGCTGAGTTCCTAGAGGAATGTCACAGTGCCTGTTTCAAGGACTTGTCAATGGGCTGTAGGTAGTAAGGAAATTTAACTGTGTTTACATACATTCCCTTCTGGAAGCTAGGTTACTGATAGCTTTGTTCTTGTAAACCGCTAAGACATTTGTAAACTGAAGGAGACTCAAGTCTTCCAAGATTATAGTGATCTATAGGTTAACTGTTTCTTTGTCCTTTAGGGCAGCCAGGAGTGCCTGAGGAATATTGTATACATCCCAGGGGGAGGGGGTTGCAGGGTGTCAGCTTCTGCTTTGTCCTCAGCTTGCCTTCCGTTCCCTCATCATTCTCACAGATGCAGCCAGGCAGCACTCCCTCCTCAGAAGATCAAGTCCTGGCTTGGAGGAGGAGTACACCCAACAGTATCAAAACCAACTGTGATGTGTTTCCTCCTCAGAGATCTCAGTCCCAGCTCAATGGGACTTCTCCTTCAGGTTTCTAAATCCTAGTAACCTCTACCTGTTTTTTTCCCTAGCTCTAACCACTTCCTCTAGTTACTATTTTCATGTTACCTCAATGTCCCCTTTTAGTCCTTTAATACTTATTTAAACAATTCCCTGTGTTATGATTTTGTTGTTATTAAAATGGCTGCTTTGGTCCCTGTTTTCCTAACTGAACACTCACTGATACAATGAATAAAACTAAAATAAATTAATGTTACATGCTACACTTAATAAACACAATTGGAAAAAAGAAAATGACCCTCAGCCAAAGAGAAAAGCCCTGTTGTTTCTCAACATCCCAGGCAGGGTGAGGTGGGTGCTGATAACACAGGAGAGGGAGATGGATTTGCTCAGGTAGCTTGCTGGTTCCCAAAGAAGATGGGTATTTCCTTGTGTAGTCAGGAAAGGACCAACACTTCCCAGGGTCTTCGGCAGGGATAATATAACCAGCATGGACTATGTGTGTGCCCTATTGCCTCCGACTCTCCCGAAATGATGATTATTAGGTGCTCTCTATTAATAGAGCAAGCTGAGTATAAATGTATAAATGTTAGGCTATTGAGACATAAATAAGAGCTTAAAGCCTATCACATTTGTGTACTTCAAACACAAAGATAGATTCTAAAGTCAAATTTCTGCTTTATGATTTCATTGTACCAACCAGATTATAAACTTTACTAATTTAGGGAACATTTTGGTGTCCAAAGAAAGTCTTATACAATGTGGGGTCACCAGGTCCCCAACTGGGATTGTTTCAGGAACACCCACCAAGACAGATGCTATCTGGTTGATTGTTATAAATTGCTTTCCCCCTTTAAGGTGATGTATTTGCCATGTATATTAACAGGGGAATGTTTAATTTTTAATATTATAATGAAATAGAGTTCAATAACACCAAAAATAGGCAGTGAAAATAAATTTTGTTCTCAGTAGAAGAAAAAGGTAACTATGTGTCAGAAAAATTTTCTTCAGGTGTTTTATTGAGTTAGAACAGTTATGAAATTGAGTTAGAAGAGATATAGTAGTCTATTAAGACTTAGAAAATATTTTTCTTAAGCTTGAAATACAGCCAAAGAACGTTAGGTTAAAGGGAGAATGTACACATCGATCTCTTCTTTCTTCTGAGGGGAAACTAAAATTATTATATCTACATCTGTGTCTAAATCACCTATAACTCTATCTATATTTCTCCATAAGAACACACAGAAGATAAGAAACAGGGCAAACAAAAATATCCACAAATTTTTGGAAGATACAAAACAGAAGGAAGGCTGAAGGCAACGTGATGAAGCTGGAGAGTAAAGTACACATAGCAAAATATGTAGATAAGTACAGCACGTGGGGAAGGGAAAGGACGAAGCACAAGGTGAAAACAAACTTGGCCCTGGGATAAAGTCACACTATTGAACAGTGTTATGCCCATGTCCCCAGCAGTCAGGGGTCTCACCCCACCTCCGCTAGGTGGGCTTGGGAGCTGGACAGGGATCTTAGCTGGAAAGTCTGCTTTCCCCAGTCTGTGTGTAAAACACAGGCAGCTAGATGATGAATCCCCAGCCAAGAAAGGGATCTGCGTTTCTGGAGAATCTAAACAGTGCTGGGGAAAATACCTCCACATATAGCTATTTAAGATCTTTTTAAGAAAATGTCCTGCTCCTCTTCAAGCTCACCAGTTAAAATTCCTGCTATAATGGGTATCCCAAAAGAGCTAGAAGAAGCTATTGCATGCATTAAAACAAACAGAAAAAACAAAGAAATACACAGAAAAGCACATGCAAAGGAAAAAGAAAATAAAATTCAGAAAATTAAATTTACAAATGGAAATTAAAAATACAATTGTTTAAAAAAAATCAGTGGAAATATTGCATGATGAAAATGAAGAAATCACTGAGAGACTAAACCCAAGGAACAGTGCTGGAGAAATATAAGACAAAAGCAATAGTCCTAGAACATTTACCCCCCAGTTCAACAACTTATTAATAACAGATTTACAAAAAGAACAGAAGATAAAGACATACCTTTAAGATTCTTAGAGAAAACTATATTCAACCTAGGATTCCATACTCAAAAAACGTATAAGCATAAAATGATGTCATATTCATGTAAGGTCACAAAAAATTTAGTTTTTATGCACCTTTTCTAAAGAATGCTTCAGCAAAACTAGCAAGTGAACTAAAGAGTACAGAAAGGAAGTTTGATGTCTGAGAAACAGTGGCAATATCTCAGGAGAGAGGTAAAGAGCAGTCTCCGGAAGGCAGCTCCCAGCTCCTAGGGAGCAGGTAGATACAAAGTTCTGGGAAAAGCTTTCCAAGAGGAAAAAGGGGACACAAGTCTTGATATAATGGAACATTTGGTTATAAAAAGAGGTCAAGGGGTGCCTGGGTGGCTCAGTCGTTAAGCGTCTGCCTTCGACTCAGGGCATGATCCCAGAGTTCTGGGATCGAGCCCCGCATCAGGCTCCTCTGCTGGGAGCCTGCTTCTTCCTTTCCCACCCCCTGCTTGTGTTCCCTCTCTCGCTGGCTGTCTCTATCTCTGTCAAATAAATAAATAAATAAAATCTTAAAAATAAATAAATAAAAGATAAAAAGAGGTCAAGACAGAGGCTAATGGTATCTGATAGCCCATAGGACAAAATCAAATTTATTTGTGTAGATATTTATTATCACTTGGCATTCCTGTGAATGATACTTTGTAATAATCTTGATATAAACATTGGCTGTTGATCACTCTAAAAGTAGTCATCTAACTATATATGGCATGTGAAAGAATTACATCCTTATATTTTATAAGGGGGTTACCAGTGATTTCTGAAATTAATAACAATCAAGAAATGAGTACATAGAAAAGGGAAGGTAAATACCAGCAGAAGAGCCTGAGCAGTTTGCACCAGTAAGCTGGATCCTTCTTGAAGGAAGTCAGGGGTCATATCAGAGGACCGCTGTTTTTCATTATGAGCCCCCTAGGACAACATGATTGTGTAAATGTGAAATTGTATTATTTTGACAAGAATAAAAGGGGTAAAGGTTAAAAAAGGCAGGCAGTAACATCAATTACAGCCACCACAGCATTAGTATACTCAAAACTTAACCACAAAATATGTCAACTTTTTTTAGTGTCCGCTGACACATTGCATTAGATAAGTAAATGTCCCTGGTAGAAAGACATCTTTGTAATTTTAGTGTACATATTTATTGGAAGACAACTGGTCTCTTGGGGGAAGCTCTGTTTTCTGATCGCCATGAGTAAAGTCATTTGCAAGGCCTTCAGAGTGTCTATAAGATGGGCAGCAATTTCCAGAGTCTTTTCTACTGTAGAGGCGATGGAAGTGAAAGGATTCAAATACACAACTAATAAGGAGAGATAACTTACCATTATTTTCAAGTGTATGGTCATATTGGAGATAACCCCTCCTCTGCCTTGAACTTTTGAGAAAAGAGGAAGAACTGGAGGAAATTGATTTGTTTAGCAGTGATTTTTCAAACACTTTTTGTTTTGTGCAGTGAAATTTTTCTAGAGCTGAAGTATTTTGCGTAGTCTCAATATCCAAAGTGATCAAGACTGCAGCTCCTCTAGGCCAGGGTCCAAGAGTGGCAGCAGATGGACCTGCCATTCCCCCTGGATTACTTCCCATTGCACCACTGCCTGACTTAAAAAGCAAAGTATAAAACTGGCTGGTCTAAAGAATTACTCCTAACTGTTCAAATTAACACTTTTCAAAATTTTGGAGACACAAGTCTATATAAAAGATATAGCACAATATCTTACTTATCTAAAAAACAAACAAACCAAATTAAAAAAAAAAGATTCCCCAAATAAAAACACTTGCCTGTTTTTTTTAATTCATCATAATACAGATGCAAATGAATAAATCCAAGACATTTTTAGATTATTTTAAAGGTCATTTTTGATTGTATCTTTGTATAGAAATGTAAGATAAGATTTTTTTTCAAAATTTTATTGATCTGTGATGGCTTTTCATGAAAAATCAAATAGAATTTCAATTAAATTTTAGCATTGAGCTGAACAAAGTTTCAGTCTATATATTTGTAACGTGTCAGGAATTTGAAAAGCAGAAAAAAAATGTAATAAAAAATAATGTAAGGTGCCTGAGTGGCTCAGGCAGTTAAGGGTCTGACTCTTGATCTGAGCTGGGGTCATGATCTCAGGGTCCTGGGATCCACCTTGCACTGGGCTCTGTGCTCAGCAGGGAGTCTGTTTGAGGATTCTCTCTCTCTTTGCCCCTCCCCCTGCTCACTCCTTCTCTCTCTAAAATAAGTAAATAATCTTTAAAAAAAATAATGTTTTTTTCCTTTCCTCCCTCCCTCTTTCTCTTTCTTTCTTCTTAAGCAAGTGTACTGTGAATTAACCAAGTGCCTCTACCATTATTTTTCTTCATGACTATAAGTGGTTTGACACCTTGATCTTCAATTTGTCTCTCTTTGTAGAGAGTGCAGTGATATTTTTGAAGCTATTCTTCTGCTCTTATAAGAAATACGTTATTGAGGACAGGAAGCCTCCATGGACTTGGAGTCCCACATTCTTCCAACTGGTTCCCAAAGCCAGGGCACCTGTGCACATCCCTTCTAGTTAGAATTCCCTTTATCAGCATGTCCAAAATGTCCTCTTATTTCTAGATATAGCTCAAATGTGACAAATCCATCCACAATCCATTGATCCCATCATTAATTCAAAAAATACTTAATTGAGTACCTACTGCGTAACAACCGTTCTATGAAACCGTAGACTATGAAGGACCTGAAGAGTCTGAACTTTATTGTGAAAACTACATATAGTCACTGTAGGATTTTAAGCAGAGCAATGACATAATTAAATTACAAAACAAATTAGAGGACCATTGCAGGTATCTATACAAGCAATTATTAGAATAGAACTACAATAATGGGAATGTGACTAAAGAGGGCTAATTTCAAAAGGAACTAACAGAGAATAGTACAATAATAGTAGGGGACTTTTGCACCACTCTTACATCAGTGAAGCACATGGTATGTACAGGACCAGGCGACAAAATGTGGTAGAGACATGTGAGAGAGGGGGAGGTCCACTGTGACTCCCAGGACACCAGCTTGGTTGATTGGGTAGATGGTGTCATTCAGTGAGCTGTAGAGTTGAAAAGGAAGAACACATTTTGGAGTAAAGATGTTAGATTTTATTTTGAGTGTAGTGGGGCTTATAAGTAGAAATGATCAGAAACTAGTTGGATGTACAAGTCTAGAACACAGCAGAAGCGCTTCCATGAAAAAATCTTTCTAGATTTGTCAGCTGGTAATAATCTTTTATTCCTCACAACACCCATAGTAGTTTTTATGTACTGCCCTGTAGCACCTACCACCATCTACTATAAATTTAAATTTTATGTAATATATATATTAATTATATATATATATATATATATATATATATATATAAAATGTCTCCTATACTAGCCTACAAGCTCCTTAAGACAGGATCTATGACTGCAACATCTTTTTTTCTACAAAGTATCCAGAAAATGACAGGCATTCAAAACCATGTGCTAAATGATGGGCAGACTTAGCCATCTCACTGAAGATCTCCCCTGGAGATTTTATGATAATCACCCTCACTGTTTATCCTCATTATTATTAATGTTTCCTTCATTCATTTTGGCCATAGGAATATTTTTATTAGATCGATGCTTTGCATTGTAATCAGATCATCTGCTACCAGCATCACTGGCAGAATCAGTTGTCTTTTTAGCTGAATTCTATCAGATTCACAGTTTGGGGTTTTCTCCCCCCATTGATTCTTAGGTGAAATGATACACAGAAATCAAAGGAAATAGTCAGCAAAACCAAAAAACAACTGACAGAATGGGAGAAGATATTTGCAAACGACATATCAGATAAAGGACTAGCATCCAAAATCTATAAAGAACTTATCAAACTCAACACCCAAAGAACAAAGAATCCAATCAAGAAATGGGCAGAAGACATGAACAGACATTTCTGCAAAGAAGACATCCAAATGGCCAACAGACACATGAAAAAGTGCTCAACATCACTCAGCATCAGGCAAATACAAATCAAAACCACAATGAGATACCGCCTCACACCAGTCAGAATGGCTATACTTAACAAGTCAGGCAATGACAGATGTTGGCGAAAATGCGGAGAAAGGGGGACCCTCCTACACTGTTAGTGGGAATGCAAGCTGGTGCAGCCACTCTGGAAAACAGAGGTTCCTCAAAAAGTTGAAAATAGAGCTACCCTACCACCCAGCAATCGCACTACTGGGTATTTAAACCAAAGATACAAATGTAGTAATTCAAAGGGGCATGTGCACCCCAATGTTTATAGCAGCAACGTCCACAATACCCAAACTATGGAAAGAACCCAGATGTCCATAGACAGATGAATGGATAAAGGAGATGTAACACACACACACACACACACACACACACACACACACACACACACTGGAATATTATGCGCCATCAAAAAATGAAATCTTGCCATTTGCAACAACGTGGCTGGAACTAGAGGATATTATGCTAAGCAAAATAAGTCAGTCAGAGAAAGACAGTTATCATATCTCAGTCATATGTAGAATTTGAGAAACAAGTCAGAGGATCATAGGGGAAGAGAGGAAAAAATGAAATAAGACAAAACCAAAGAGGGAGTCAAACCATAAGAGACTCTTAATCTCAGGAAACAAACTGAGGGTTGCTGGAGTGGAGGGGGGTGGGAGGGATGGGATGACTAGGTGATGGACATTGGGGAGGGTATGTGTTGTGGTGAGCACTGTGTATTATGTCACAGACTTGTACCCCTGATGAATCACACACTTGTACCCCTAAAAAAATATACATTATATGTTAATAAAAGAGGGTACATGATGTAATGGAAAAAAATCAAATGAGAGGCTTTTTTTTTAAAGATTTTATTTCTTTGACAGAGATAGAGACAGCCAGTGAGAGAGGAAACACAACAGGGGGAGTGGGAGAGGAAGAAGCAGGCTCCTAGCGGAGGAGCCTGATGTGGGGCTCGATCCCATAACGCTGGGATCACACCCTGAGCCGAAGGCAGATGCTTAACTGCTGTGCCACCCAGGCGCCCCCAAAGAAGAGGCTTTTTATTCAGTCAAGCCATCCTGACCATGGGCAGTATCACATCAATATTTTTAAGCTTTAGAAATAGCCCCTCAAAATCTCTCTCATTATAAACAGTCCTATGTAAAGGAGATACATGTACATTTAAACAGATATTTTACTTACCTTTTGCTAGCAGTGATAACAGTGTCTCTGAGTGGTAGGTGTGTCAGTGGTGGCATTCCAAGCCCAAAATGAGGTTATGAGGTTGGTTTTGTTTGTTTGGTTTTCTATTTAATTAGATGCAGCTCCTTGGATGATTCTTAGCCAACTAAAATCTGTCAAGGTTTAGGTTTTAGAGATGCTACTTATCTTGAAAGGGGTGACATGTGGGGGCTGATTATTTGATATACAGAGATTTAATGATATATTAAAGTGCTTTTAACACTGATTGCTTAACTTGGCATACCTCAAAAGTTACAGGTGCCACACTGTAACCCTGACCATTAGCCTCTTACTCTCTTTCTGACATTGGTACCATGGGATCATCTGTTCTAGAACGCACTTATGTCTGCATCTTGTTAATCTGGATCATTCTTTAAGACTGCGTTCAGATGCCACTCTTCCAATAAATCACTAATTTTCCTCAACTGTGGGTCAGGCACCCCTCTTTTGAGTTCTTATAGAAACTAAATGATTATCATTATAATAATACTTGCCAGCTTGCTGGTTTGGGATATTGAATTGTAAGAATCTAAAAAACTGGGAATTGTCTTTTATGTTGTCTTTCCAGTACCAGGAAAAGTACCAGGCATATAGTAGGTGGAATGCTACCGAATAAATGAAAGAATATAAACTTTCAGAAATTTAGAGTGCACTTTGGTTTCCCGCAACTTTTTTTTAGAAACTACCATGAGATAAAACACTTTGTCCTTGGAGTGACTTGATGTGGTGGGAAATCAGATGACTTCTACGGTTTTATTCCTTTGCTCCTAAACTCTTAAAAAGTAGAGTGCTTGTTTCCACTACCAAAGTTCACTTTGCAGGGGAACCTAATTATGACAGATTCAGCCTCTCCAGGAAGTAGGGAGTGGGAAGTAAAAGGGCTTTGGAGTGGATTCTTCAGAGTTGAGGCTAAGGTAGACATGGCGACTGTATAGGGACTAAGCTGGGCAGTCAAGAACTATCTCTGGACTACAGTGATCTCCTCTTGCACATGACATTGTACCAAGATTATTCACACATCTTCTTCCTCAGCTATTCTAAAAACTCCCAGGATGACCCATAGTGCTGACTGAGAGTTATTGTTTAACGAAAGATATAGAATGAACAAATTATTTAATAAGGTAATATTTTAGGGTAGAGAATTTGTTCTTTGTTGCCACCATTTTTACTGTTTTCTATCTTTAAGACTTAATTTCTTAGTAAATTTTATTGAAAAGTGACTACTTGCTACTAGCTGGTCTAAGGGGAAAAGATTTTTTCACTGCTTACTCAGAAGAACCACAGCAATAAAAGCACTGGGGTGGTTGGTGTAGTGTTGGTGTAGTGCTGAGTGAGATCATGACTGCAGCTGGAGAAATGGGTGTATTTTGGGTATGTGGGGGTGGTGGGAGTACAAGTGAGTTAAAGCAGATAAACATGGAGAGTCAGGAAGAGAGGTTTGAGAGGGTTGCAGTCACAGATTTCTTCTGATTGCTGACTTCATCCTTTAAACCTGTGTCATTCATTAATTTGTCTAAGCCAGAGGTCACTACTTCCTAAAAGATTGAAATGATTATCTGGGGAGTAGCAGATAACACAAATGAAGACACCAGACTAGCTATAAAGCAATAGGAAGAAGTGGGGACTGGGGCAAACCAGAAAGGACATGTGAATTCTTTCTGAGGGCATTAGTATCCTTTTATAACTCTGCAGTAGAGAACAAAACACAAAACAAACATCTATAGATAAATTCAATGCATAGGGCTCAAGTTCTTGATCTCTCATAAACATTTCTATACCTAATTGTATGCTTCATCTCTTAACATACTTAAGATGACTCTTAGGAATATCCTTCATTAGCAATGCAACTGTAATCACAGTATTCCCAATGTCTCCATAGAAATTGCTGCTTGAGGACAGTCCTTTTCTGTTTGTAGTTCTATTCCCAAGGCTTACTAATAGCAGACATCTGGAGTGGCTCAGATGGCTTCTGAGATCACTGTGGTTCTGTCTTTGAAAACTCTTCCCCTTTGATTAATCGTTTGCCAAGCACATCTAGAAATCAATTCTTGGGTGACTTAACCTGGCTGGCTAGCCAAACCCTGACATTCTAATAATCCCCATTGAGGACCAAGCTGATCTCTACTGAAGTCCGCTACTGCATTTACTTAGAATACCTAGACTAACTCTGTTAATAGGTTGCATGCAAAAAATATCCTTTAAAACTATTTAATAAATTGTTTGTTGTGTCTCTAAAAAACATCAAATGAATAAATGTGTTCTAGCACATAGTACACACTCAAATTAAAGTCTTAATACATGATAAAGTCACTATTTCTTATAACCTTTCCTCCAAACTATATAGATTATTTATGACTTTTCAAGAATTCTTCAAGGAGAAATCATGTCACTTGGAGCTTCCCAGCTCCATTACTTAGCCTGCCAACTAAATGCTACTCAATCCTTGCTAAGAGCAGCTGAATCCATGCTGCTGGAATATTAACTGTGGATACAAACTGAATTATAGTCTACTGGAAAAACAAATTATGAATCATTTTTCACTAATCCATAACGAATTCTGACATTCCTATAAAACACTCAATTTTCAGGTACCAATAGGCAAGGACCTTGTGTCTTTAGTAGGTGCTCAATTAATTGCTGCTGATGGATTGACATATTTATCAATAAAATGAATCCATTTTTTTCTTTTCCTTTTCACAAGGCTGTTTTATTGTAGGCGGTTGACAGTGCCTGGGTTTGAGGATATTTTCAGCAATGCAGACCTTTTAGGTTTGGTATTTACTGACCACATTTGTCTTTTTCATGATAACAGTTGGAAACTCTAATGGAGTTGTTGGAATGGGGTTTCAGTTTGAAGTCATACCTGAGCTGTGCTTTATCACATATATACTGTTTTTACCCTTAAAGTTTCCCTGGGGTATGAACTAGCATTCTATGTATCACAGTTGCCTTCTCCTCCATCCAAGGTATTTTATTTGCTTATTATGCTGTGCTTCCTCTTCCCCCTCTGTTCCATTCATTACCTTCCAAGGTACACGGTTGTCATTATAGTCAAGTTGTCTCATTCCCCTCACTTACTATTGGGTTGACCTCATCAGACATGGTCACGAATCATATTACTTTCAAGTTGAAATTGCCTTTTAGCTGCAGGTTTTTATTTCTCCAATGTTTTTTTTCAGCCTATAATGAAGTTTCTAGCACATCAATGAAGGGGACACCTGCCAAGGGTGTCACTTCTTACTGAAATGATAATTTGTGAGATAAGCTTAAGCAAAGCAAAAACCTTTTCTGGCTCTAGCTTTTCCGGCTGGAAGAAAAATTAGGCTACTGTCATTGAACTTTTAGGTTTCGTCAAGATATTATGACAAGTGGCTTCAAGAAGTTGTGAGGGAGGATAAAGTTTGGGCAGAGCCCAGGGCTTGAGCTACTGGAGGGATGAAATGCATAGGGAAGGTGAGTTTAAGGTCAATGCACATATTTACCAGAAAGTGTGTTGGCATTTCAATGTTAGCAACTATTTTCTCACCCTGAGATATTTCTGAGACATATTTGAGGGATCATTCAGAACAGAAAGGCAAGTACAGGAAATCTTGCCTTTCTTTTTTCTGTCTGCTTTTTCATTCCTTAGAAAGTCTATGCTTAGGACATCTTCTACCAACTCCTCTCTAGAGAATAAAATACCTTTCATTTTAGGCAGTCATCTCTGGCTGTGTGCTGACTAAGACTGGAAATACCTTTAGTTTGAATTGTTGGGAGTTCTCTCCTGCTAGAAAAGCAGCAAAGCTGTGAAACATTGTACGAGGTCTTCAAAGTGTGAGAGTGTAACTGTAGGTTTGGAGGGAGTAGGAGTCGACATTCAAGTCTTGGTTCTTATCATTCCGTAGTTCTGGGCTGCTGGACAGAGAACTAATCCTAGCTGAGCTTTTATTCCACATCTGAGCACATTAATATAAATGACCCCCTAAGGGCATATCCTTCATTGGTATTTTGCAGTTCTGTGTGTTCTCTCTGACTTGGCTCCACTTGGTTTGTCTTCCGTGGCACAGGCTAAGACCAAATCCATTCATTCATTCAAACAAATATTTGAGCACTTGTTATGTGCAAAGCATTGTCCTACTATACCTTTAGGAAGACCTATAAAGAACTCTGTTAGCAGGGTGTTATACAAATAAACGGAATGCCAGTGAGAGGTAAGTCACATAATGGAGGTTAGTGGAAATGGGATAAAATTCCCAAGTTTGATTACCAGAGTCACGTTAATCTTTGCAGTAACAGGGTTTTGCTTAATAACCCTTGGGATCATCTGTCTTCTTTGACCTTCTAAGAGTAGACGCAGAACTGGAAACCAGATTTGGGGCTCTGAAATATCTGTATATGGACATCGTTAGAAATGGGCTGGTTAACGTCTTGGAAATCATCCAACTCTGTTTGCCACGTTCTTATAGAGCAGAACCGAGCTGTCAAGAAATATTTTCATATCTTGTCTTTATACCCATGTTATGAGTATGGGCAGAGTAGTCCTGGGCTCCAGGTACTCTTACATGCACACAGCCCAGGGGTTCCTGCTCTGCATAATATCTTAATACCAGGAACAACCCAGGTTCTTTCTGTTCTATTGTAATGCATTATCCCTTGCTTGTTGTTAATTTACTTGCCACAGTTCAGTTTAAGTCCCCAGGGCCTTCTTTCAATCAAGTCTTCTTAAAATATCAGGGACTCTTGCTCTTTGGTTCTGCTCCAATCCCTCTTTCAATTGCTACTTTCTTTCCTTATCCATCATTTTGTCTTTCATGGATGAGAACTTGTTTCTATTTTTTAGGAATCAGGCAGTGTTTGCCCTGATTCTGGGAGATATAAGGCCGTTACACAGGTCCACAGTAGGTCCAGGAAATCATACCATGAACGTGAATTTCCACCTTTATGGATTTGGTGGTGCTCAGTGTCAGAAGGGTCTGTCACATTTAGAATGTTTGTACAAATCCACCCATCTCCATATAGTTGATAGCCTTCTCTGGATGCCTGATGAGCTCTTGTTCTAGTGTAGATTAACTTCTGTTATTAAACTACAGGTTATTGATTCCAAAGCTTAGCACCATTTATTTTTTTCTCTAACTTTCTATTCTCATAAGGAGAAAAGACAATTCGTGGCAATCAACATAAGCTATATATCAGTATAAATTCTTAGACATTGTGACTGCCCTGATGTCCATTCATGCCCAGAATGCACTTTCCCCTTACATGATACATAGTAAGAGTATTTCCAACTTCACGCACAATGGTTCCATTGTAGTAAGCATAGCATATTTTACGTGCCCACAAAGTCAATGTTTCCACAGTCTCCATGTCAGAATAATGAGATAGTGTTTCTGATACCATACTGACCTGCCTAAAGTTTCTCTTGAATGCTAATTGGTATCCAAGAAATGTAAAGAAAGGATTTTGCAGTATTAGAGCACAGGACATAAATGAATTTCACACATGTATAACAAAATACAGAGGAGCTGGGTTATACCAACAGTCAATATCCAGGACTAATGATTTGATATTCATTAAGGAGATATATATATTTGGAGGGGGGTTGAATAGAAAGAATACTTGTAGACTGCAGCCTCAACATAGAAGAGATGAAATACTGCCTGGTTGGTTGCAACCAAAATACTGTGCAGCTTCAGATATTTTTCATTTATTCAACAAACATCTATTCTGTGTTTTGTGTGTGCCAACCTCTTTGCTGGGAGATGATGCTAAAAAGTGAATTGTTCCTTCATAGGATTTATAGGTTAATAAGAGAAATATTGCTATAGAGTCTGTGATAAAAGTATGCATAGGGCAGAGAGGTGACCAAAAGGAAGAGTTGGGCAAATCTACCTCAGAGACAGAGAGAGATTCATGTGAAGCTTCAGGGGGGGAACCAGTATGTTTGCTGACTCTTAACAATTTAGGAGATCATCAGATAGACATGGCATAACCTGTATGGCATATTAATCTTGATTAAATCACAGGTAAAACAAACTACCTGGCAGCACCACATGTGTGGTACTGGACAACAGTACTTTTTAATTAAATAAACACACTTTTAATTTATTCATTTTCTCCTTTGTCAAATTATCATGCATTTTTTAAAAATATTACTTTTTTATTGTCATACAATAAAGATGGACGTTTTCGGTGTATAGTTCAGCAGATTTTAATGTGTGTAGATTAGTGTAACCACCAGCATAGGTACTATACAGAACCATCCCATCACCCTCAAAAAACAGCCTCATGCTCCAGTTACATTCTCCCTGCCTCCTAACCCCTGGCAACCACTGATCTAGGCTCCATCATTACAGTCTTTGGTTTTTGAAAATGTCATCTAAATGGAATCACAGAGTATGCAAACTTTTGAGACTGGCTCTTTCATTCAGTCAAATGGGTTTGAGATTCAGTCACGTGCTTGTGCATATCAATAGTTTGTTCCTTTTTTAAAGGTGAGTAAGATTCTTTTGCATGTATGTACTGGTCTCCCTATCTACTCACCTATTGAAAGACCCTCGGATTGTTTTCAGTTTTGGGATATGATGAATAGAACTGATACGAATATCTGTGTACAGCTTCTGGGTAAACATAAGTTTTATTTCTCTAAGATAGTGGTTTATTTGTTTTAAAGCTTTAAGAACTTTTTATTTTATTTTAAAAGATTTTATTTATTTATTTGACAATGAGAGAGACAGCCAGCGAGAGAGGGAACACAATCGGCGGGGGGGGGGGGGGGGGGGGGAAGAAGNTCCCAGATCGCTGGGATCACGCCCTGAGCTGAAGGCAGACGCTTAACGACTGAGCGACCCAGGCACCCCGCTTTAAGAACTTTTTAAAAAAGATTTTATTTATTTATTTAAGAGAGAGAGCAGAGAGAGAGCATGCACGCATGAGCATGGGAGAGGGGCATAAGCAGGCTTCTCCCTGAGTAGGGAGCCCAGGCCAATGCAGGGCTCAATTCCAGGACCCTGGGATCATGACCTGAGCCAAAGACAGCTGCTTAACTACCTAAGCCACCCAGGTGCCTCCTCTAAGGTAGTAGTTTAAAGGGAGTTTGATGAATCACATGGTAAGTATACATTAAACATTTTAAGACACTGACAAAAGGTTTTCTAGAGATGCTGTGGTCATTTTGAATTCCCACAGCAATGGCTGAGTGTTCCAGTTGCTTCAGACTTTGCTAACACTCAGTTTTTGTTTTTTAAACTTCAGCTGTTTTAATAGGGTAGGTGGTGGTTTTCCATTGTGGCTTTATTTCGCATTTAATTTTAATGAAGTTCAATTTGTCAATTTGTTTTCCTTTTATGGATTGTGCTTTTAGTGTTATGTATAAATTCTTTTATTTTACCTTTATTCCTTTAAGATATTTACACCGGACACAGAATACTGAATTGACAACTTTTTATTTCAGCTTTTAAAAAATTGTTGTGTCACTTCTGGCCTCCATAGTTTCTGATGAGAAATCTGAAAATTCAAGTTATTTTTCCTACAGAGAAAATGCATTGTGGGGGGGCAGGGTGCCTGGGTGGCTCAGTTGGTTAAGGGTCTGACTCTTAGTTGCGGCTCAGGTCATGATCTCGAGGTTGTGGGATTGAGTTCCGCATTAAGCTCTGCACTCAGCACTGAGTCTGTTTCAGATTCTCTTTTCCTCTTGCTCCTGCTCATTCTCTCTCTTTTTCTCAAATAAATAAATAAAATCTGTTTTAAAAATGCATTTTTTTTCTTCTCGCTGCTTTCAAATTATTTTTATTGCCTTTAATTTCTAGCAGTTTGATGTGTCAGGGCATGGACTTTTGTGGGTTTATTCTGTTTGATGTATATACTAAACTTCTTAAACCTGTAGATTTATGTCTTTTGCCATAATTTTAGGCATTGTTTCTTCAAATATTTTTTTAATACCATACTTATTTTCTTCCCATTCTAGGCCTCTATTTTCAAAAATATTAGGGCTTTTGTTGGTGTTTCACTGGTTTCTGAGACTTTATGCATTTATTTCATTTTTTTCATCTGTGTTTTTCAGATTGGATAATTTATATTGATATATCTTCAAGTTCATGGACTCCTCATTGTCACCATTAATTACTTTAAAAATTGCAATTAATTTACTTTTTGTTCTAAAATTTCTCTTTGGTCTTTCTTTATTATTATTATTATTATTATTTTTTAAAGATTTTATTTATTTATTTGACAGAGATAGAGACAGCCAGCGAGAGAGGGAACACAAGCAGGGGGAGTGGGAGAGGAAGAAGCAGGCTCATAGCAGAGGAGCCCAATGTGGGGCTCGATCCCACAACGCCGGGATCACGCCCTGAGCTGAAGGCAGACGCTTAACCGCTGTGCCACCCAGGCGCCCCTATTATTATTATTAATTATTTCCTCTTCCTCTTCTTCTTTTCTTCTTCTTCTTCAACTACTTATTTTTCTCTTCATTTCAGTGATGTTTATGACTGCTTGTTTGGAGGAATTTTATGATAGCTGCTCTAAAATCTTTCTCAGATAATTCCAAAATCTGCATCACTTTGGTAGTGATGTCTGTTGATTGGCTTTTCCCATGACAGTTGATATTCTTTGTATGCTGAGTAACTCTGAATTGTATCCTGGATATTTTGAATATTTTATTATAAGTGTGTATTATGAGTATATAAGTTTAAATCCTGGAGAATTTATTTTTGTTTTAGTAATCATTCTACTTAGTTATGTTCAGACTGCAAGTTCTAGCCCATCTTCTATTAGCTGTGATCCCATTGTTGTTTCAGTTTTCAAAGACTTTGTAGTACTATTAGGATCTGGCTCCCACTGTGGGTTGGTGGGGGGTGATCTGTCTGTTAGTTCAGTTCTCAAACTGTCAGGTATTTTTATTACTATAAGATCCATACATATACAGCTCAAGAGTGAGTTCAGAAGTTCATAAATTATTCTATGATACTGCTTTCCCAAAGCTTCTCCCTCTTTACAACCTCTCTGAAGTTTCTGTTTCCCTGGGGGCTCCCCTTTTGAGTTACATGAAGAGAAAACTAGGACTTTAGTTGGTCTTTTCTCCTGTGCCCTTTCACAGATACACCCATCTCTAGGACAAAGCAGATATAAGACTGAATGGGAAAAAAGCAACAGAGGATCACCCACCTTCTTGGGAACACAGCTCCACTGATGCGGCTAGAGGAAGGTTCACCATTTTCGGAGTTTTGCCTCCTGTGGGTTCCTATTACAATACCTATGACCCTTTCTGAAGTATTGTTTGGGAGCTGAAGTACAGGAGAATGGAGGGAAAAAAGGAGAAATACAGAAAGGAAGTTTCTTCAGTGTATCTGAACATTAGGTGTTCCTTTTCCTGCTCCTCAAGTCAGAACTAAAGGGGTCTCCTAGAGCTTCTCTGGCTTTACTCTCTCCCCACTTCTAGGTTTCTGGCTGCAATGCATCTAAGTCTTGTGTGCGTGAAGGATATTTTGGTAAAAAACTGGTAATGTCCCCACTGGTTTGGTTGTACTTTGAATTCCAGCTGCCTGCTATTACTTATTTTCTAGACTTTTCAGAGATCTGTTCCATGCATTATATCCAGGTTTTATAGCTGCATTCAGTGACAACGACAGAGTCAAGTGTGCTTACTCCATTTTACCCAAGATCGAAAACTCATATGCTATTTAAAAATATTTGTTATCACTTACCAGGTCTATATTTCCCCTTTGGGGAACTATGGAGAACCTTTCATGACAGGCACATTTATGTAGAATCAATAATGCCACCTGCGAGTAGAAAATTCAAAGAACATTGAGTTGGGCCTGATCTTTGGAAGTTGAAAGTCACCTGTTGATATTTTGGAAGTTATAAAATTAATTTTGTATTATCTTAAATAGTTGCTAAATGGAACAAATAATCAATGCTCCAAAATTAAACAAATACTACAATTTGGCTTAGTAAACAACTATTTGTTTGGCTTAGTAACATTAGTGTATTTACAATTTTAGTTGTAAGTTTTTTTCCTCTCTCTTTTTAAATTTGAGGATGTATGTATATATTTATTAAATAGTAGTCCACATTTTATATTTGTCTTTCTTTAGATATTTTAATGAGAGAACGTATTTTGTGGTACAATTCAAATTAATACGTATCTTTGGAAATCTAATGTAAGCTGTACATCCCTTGTCTGGGGAGCACATAATGTAGAGACTTCACAGATAGATTAGAGTTCATTTGTAGAAATCAGTTAAGAATCTCTGCCATGATCAATGTACTTATTACTTTTAAGTAGTCAGTCATTAAAGTCCAGTTAAAATTGAAATTTTGACTAGAAAAAGCTGAAGGAGAAGAGTCAAGAGTGAGTATTGTATATATTTGAAATAGGATAATTTCAAACACTTTACTTTTCAGAATCTGAAGAACTATAAAATATTTTCTTGTCAGAAAGGCTACTTTTGTGTAACTTAAATATTCTACTCTCATTTGATATCATATTCATTGTTCTGAAGACTAATTTTGGAATTTATCCCAAAATTTTTTCAGAGACATACAACTGATCTCTTAAAAAATTTGAGCTAAATTGTGTGACCAAATTGCTGACAGCAGCTTCTAATCTAGACAGCACATCTGCTGACCTAGTGAAAAGATGACTGGTTGGATTGGCATCTCCTTCTTCTATATTAGGTAAAGGGAATTTATAATAGTATGTGAGATCTGAGCAAAAATTAGCATTTTGGGTGATAGAACCATCATTTTAATGCTTTGCCTGAAAGGACTGATCTGGAAACAATTTAGAGAGTTTGATTTACAATCAACTTTGAAAAGAATAACACGTGTTCTCAAGACGTCTCAAACATGCAGTGAATAGGGAGCTGTCCAGCCACTTAAATTTTCTTTAATCTTACAGTTTAATCAACGATTCCCTCACAAAACTTTACCCTTGGGAGATTAGGGACACTCCTTGGAGAGCCTTAGGTCAGAAATCAATGTGTAGTTTTACTGGGATCACCACATGTGCTTCATGTTTGCAAGACATGTTTCAGTTTATGTGCCAGGTTGCACTTAATTGTTTCAGAACTACAGACACCCCAGAGAGTGAAAATCAGAAACTGTGCACAAAATATTATCAGGGGACACAACATGTCCTGGCATGTCTGACAATGAAATGAAAAGCATTTTTCCATTGATCCTGGGATATCCAGCAGCCACAGAGATTCTGGCATGTTAGGTCTCTGCATGTTAAGGCCGAAGTGGCAGAGTTAAGAACTAACAGTCTGAGACCTGGAATAGGGGAGAAAAGCTCAAGTCACACATATATCTTCTGGCACCCCACCTACACCCCTGTTATATACAGGGAGAAGGAGGGACCTTCAAAGAGTCCAGTTTCTCTTTAAATATATACTTTGAGTTATAGCTTCATAGTTTTTGCCATATCCACATACAGTGCTTTTACATCTAATATTTTTCCTAAAAATTATTTCCTCCTTTTTATTGTTTTTAAATTAATAACTCCCATTACAATACTCTCATTAATTAAATGCTAGTATTTTTTTCTGGAAAGAGATGGTAACCATATAAAGAAATACAAGGACATATAATGAAGCCCAAACATTATTATTAAACTATTAACTATATTAAAATGTATTATTAAACAATACTATTAAAGTACAAATTGAAGTAAAGATGAATAAGGAAATTCAAATACTAATAAGTTTAACTATTTATAAAATGTCATTCTAAATAAAAGAGAGGAATTCTGCCTTTGGAAAGATGGAGTAGATGTACTTTTCCCTCTTCCTTAAATACAACTAAAAATCTTGGACATTATTCATAAAGCAAACATGAGAAGAATCTGAAAAGTGGAGAAAAGAAGGCAGACTCCCCAGTCTAGGGACCCAGAGAATGACACGTGGTATTCCTTGGTTTTCTTTTTCCCTCCTATGTCCCATGCTCAGAGCTGAAGAAGCCAGGAACCTGAAAAACACTGACAGTGCAAATTTAAAAGCCCCAACAAAAGCTTGCTCTTATTTAGTGAAATGATCGGGAAAGGGGCAATCTACAAGATGGAAAACATTGAGATAACACCTGCCCTACTCTAGCCAAACACCACAGAAAGACTGTGGCCCCACCCTGCCTATGTCAGCAAAGGCAGTGAGAAACTTAGATATTTACCTTCATGTGGTTGTTATAAGATGCTAATCAACCTTGCCAGATGTCATCAGAGAAAGCCAAATAGAGACACTGGACTTTCATCCCTTTCAGCCAGTAACAAGCCTCTTTTCCCCCACAGTGTTGGTGGAGTTCACATGGTGGATTTTAACCCCTACCTTGCAGTAATGAGGCATCTCTCCTCCTCCCAGCTGGGTTGGTGTCAGAGGAGGTCCAATGGGAGTCAGAATTTTCAACATTGCCCAAAATAATGAGGCCACCTCTAGTGTAATGTTAGTAGAGATCACAAGGGGAGCCAGAACTTCCACCCAGCTGAGAAGTAACAAGGACCAGCCACTGCCCTGTCCCCCTCACCACACACACACACACACACACACACAAGTGTCAATGGAAACTGATTGGGGATCCTGCATTTCTACTTCCATCTGGCAGTAACAAGGCTGCACTCGCCTTTCTCCTGATCGAACAGTAACAGAGAATGCCAGTTAAAGCACAAAGTTTAAATAAAATCTAGAGTTTCTTAACATAATATGAAAGTATTCAGATTTCAAACAGAAGCTGCTTATATCAAGAACAAGAAGATCTCCAACTGAGTGAAAAACGATATGACAAAATGACAGACAAGTTAGAATTATCTGGCAAATAACTTAAGGCATTCATGGCCAACAAAAATGTCAATGAGTAATCATGAGCAAAGTAAAACAAATGAAGGACCGGAAAGCCTTAGGAAAGAAAAAGAAGAATCTCAGAAAAAAAAAAAAGATATAAAGAAGAACAAGTGGATATTTTAGAACCAGAAAATACAATGACAAAAAAAAAAAAAAAGCTCAATGGATGGGCTCACAGCATAATGGAGGAGGCAGAGGAAAGAATCAATGAACTAGAAGGTAGTACAGTCTGAACAAGAGAGAAAATAGAAGAGGAAAAATGAATGACTCCTCAGGGACCTGTGGGAATATAACAAAAAATCTGATATCCACGTCATCAGAATCCCAGAAAGAGAAAAGAAAGAGGATAGGTTTGAAAAAGAAAGTGGCTGAAAACCGCAAAACCAAATCTGGCAAGACATACAAACCTACAGATTCAAGAAACTGAGTAAAATAAGCCAGACAGAGAAACATAAATATTGTATGCTCTTGCTTAAATGTTGACTCTAAAAATGTTGAACTCATAGACCCGGAGAGTAGGATGGTGGTTGCCAGGGACTTGGTGAGGGACAGAAATGGAGAGAAGTTGGTCAAAGGGTACAAGCTGTCAGTTATAAAATGAATAAAGTCTGGGAATCTAATGTACAGCATGGTGATTCTAGTTAATAATGCTACATTATATATTTGAAGTTTTCTAAGACAGTAGGTCTTAAATATTTTCATCACGTGCATGTGCACACTCACACACACAGACATACGAAGTGATAACTATGTGAAGTGAGGAATGTGTTAATTAACTTGATTGTGGTAATAATTCCATAATGTATACTTATATTAAATTATCACATCGTATACATTAAAAAATAATTATGAAACTTTAATGAGCCCCAAACAATATAAACCTAAAGATATCCATGCCTAGACATATCATAATTAAACTTGTAAGAACTGAAAACAGAAATAAAATTTTGAGACCAACCAGAGAAAAATACATCTTATTTATGAGGGAAAACATTCAAGTGACACTAGATTTCTCATCAAAAACTGGAGGCCAGAAAGAAGTGGCATAGTATTTTTCAAGTATTAAAAGAAAAGAATTGTCAACCCAATTTTTGTACACACTGAAAATATCTTTCAGGAATGAAGGGAAGGCAAGACATTTGCAGGTGAAGAATTTGTTTCTGGAAGCCCTATTATAAAAAAATGACTAAAGGAAGTTCTCTAAACAAAAAGGAAACAAAAGAAAGAATATCAGAATATCAGAAAAGAAGAAAGAACATGATACTCAAAAAATATGGGTGAATAAAATAAGCTTTTCTTCTCCTCGAGTTTTCTAAATTTTGTTTGACAGTTGAAGGAAAAATTGTCACACAGTCTGATGTGGGCCTATCCATGTAGAAGAATTATCTAATAAAATTGTAATATAAATGTGAGAGACTAATGGAATGTAAAGGGATGTGAAGTTTCTATATTTCACTTGAACTGGCAAAATGATGACACCAGTAGACTGGTAATATATATTATATTATATTATATTAACATATAATGTAATACCCGGAGCAACTGCTAAAGATATTACACAATGTGTTACACTCAAAACACTATTGACAAATCAAAATCAAATTGTGAAATATATTCAGATATCCCAGAGGAAGGCAGGAAAAAGAAAACAGAGAAACAAAAAACAGAAGAAATAGAAAGCAAAAAAAATTAAAATGCCAGAGTTAAGCCCAAACACAGCAATAATTAGTTAAATGTAAGTTTTCTGAAAAGACCAATTATAAGACAAAGAATTGAAGAGTGGATTTTTAAAAATGACCCAACTATAAAAGAGAGAATACACGGACCAACAATATCAGGAATAAAATATGGGATGTCACTACAGATACTGCAGACATCAAAAGGATAATAAGGAAATACTATGAAAAACTGTACAAATAAATTTGAAAATTTGAAAAACTATACAAATAAATTTGTTTATAAAAAATGGCCTAATTCCTCAAAAAAAAAAAATAGAAATCAGAAACTACCAGAACACAACCAATAGATCACTTAAATTGTCTTATGTCTATTAAAGGCATTGCATTCATAAATATAACACTTCCAAAAAAGAAATCTCCAGGTGTTGATGTCTTCTATGAAGAAGTCTATCATGCATTTAAGAAAAACTGAACAGGAATGTTATATAATTTCTTCCAGAAAATAAAAGAGACAGTACCCAGTTGATTTTATGATACTAGTATTATCGTGGTAAAACAACCAGACAAAGACAGTACAAAGTAAGAAAACATGTCTATAGACTATAAAACTATTACTCATGAATATAGATGTAAAATTCTTAACAAAGTATTAGCAAATGGAATTTACAAATACATATAAAGAATTATATAAAATGTCCAAGGGGAATTTATTCCATTGATGCAAATCTGGTTCAATATTCAAAGTCAATCAATGTTATTCACCATATTTACAGGATGAATAAAAATAAATCATGTGATTATGTTAATCAATGTAGTGAAAGCATTTTACAAAGTTTACCATTCACTTATGATAACTCTTAGAAAAATAGGAATAGAGTGGTAACTTTTTTGGCTTTATCAATAACATCTTTTTAAAAATCTAACTAACGTTGTGATAAAATTGGTGATTAAACACTCAATGTGCTTGGCTAAGATTGGGAGCAAGAAAGGATGTTTACTTTCATTACTCTTATTCAACATAGTGCTGGACATTCTAGGTAGTATAATAGTAAAGACAGGAAATAAAAGGAATGTTGACAGAAAAAGGAAGAAAGAAAATTTTCCCTACTTGTAGATGATGTAATTGTTTATGTAGAAAATCCCAAAGAAACTACCAAAAAAAGAAAAACTCTCCTAAAACTAGTGAATGGGTTCAGCAAGGTTGCAGGATACAGGATAAACACACAAAAATCAATTGTATTTCTATATACTTCCAATGAACATGTGAACACTAATTTTTGAAATACAATATCATTTAAAGTTGATAAAGGATACTTAGGTATAAATCTGAAAATGTATTTTTAGGACTTGAATATACATGACACAATTCTGATGAAAGAAATCAAATAGGATGTAAATAGAAATTCTACAAGCATGGATTGGAAAAGTAAGCATGATAAAGATGTCAAGATGTCTATTCTCCCCAAACTGATATGTAAGTTTAACACAATTCATATCTAAACTCTGAAATATTTTTTATAGATATACATAAAATTAATCTAAATTTTATATAGAAAGGCAAAGAACTAGAATTAAAGCAAGTTTGAAAAAAAGAATAAAGTAGAATAGTCTACCTAATTTCAATATTAATTTTATAATTGGAATAATTAAGACTGGGGTGTTAGTGGGGGGATCCATGCATAGATCAATGGAACAGGATAGAGGGGCGCCTGGGTGGCACAGCGGTTAAGCGTCTGCCTTCAGCTCAGGGCGTGATCCCAGCGTTATGGGTTCGAGCCCCACATCAGGCTCCTCCACTGTGAGCCTGCTTCTTCCTCTCCCACTCCCCCTGCTTGTGTTCCCTCTCTCGCTGGCTGTCTCTATCTCTGTCGAATAAATAAATAAAATCTTAAAAAAAAAAAAAATGGAACAGGATAGAGAACTCATACAAATGTACCCAATGGATTGTTGACAAAGATGCAAAAGCAATTCAATGGAGGAAAGATAATCTTTTCAACAAGTGGTACTAGAGCAATTGGGCATTCCAGGGGGGAAAGGAACTTCAATCTAATTTTCACACCTTTTACAAAAATTAACTCAAAATGGTTTATGGACTTAAATGTAAAATATAAAAATTTAAGTCCTTAGATAAAGGCGACGATTTGGGGAATCTAGGGCTAGGCAGGGAGTGCTTAGACTTGACACCAAGAGCGCGATCCACAAAAGGAAAAAATATTAAAGTAGACAAGCTAAAGAGTGACAGAAAATATTTTCAAACTACGTATCTACAAAGAATTCATATCTAGAATATACGAAGTATTTTCAAAACTCAACAATAAAAAAACCTAGAGTATCCATTTAGAAAATAGGCAAGGCATAAAATGACATTTTGTCAAAGAGGATATACGATGACAACTAAGCACATGAAAATGTGTTAAACATCATCAGCCATTAAAAAATGCAAATTATAAATGCAGTGAGGTATCACAATATGCTTGTCAGAATGGTTAAAATAGGAAATAGTGTTCTAATTCTAGAATGAGAATTTTCTTTGCACCTAACTTCTGGCTCTCCTCTCTTCTGAGCTTTCCTTGGATAGTACATGAAGTTCTTTGATGTCCTGTCCTTGAATTTCTGTATTCCTCTAGATATTCTTACTGGTGGGGAGCACTGACAATCTTCTAGTTACAACTAGAGGGAGAAAGGCAGTAGGTCCCACAATCTGCTGTTGAATGGGATGTGTTTAATAGCATTGCTCCACGCTTCGGGGGCTGGGCCATCTCAGCCTGCATGCACATGTGATACCTAATGAGGTGTTGTCTTCCCAAATAACCAATACCTAGTCCTTTAAAAGGTTAGAAAAGCCAATGAAAGCAAGAAATACTGATGAAGACACAAAGCGAACCAGTTTTACAAATGTAAGGGAAATGGCAATTGTTAAGAAAAATATTTCCCCTTTATAAAGGGATTTTATTGGCTAGAAGGAGAGTTAATCTCATGGAAATGATTTGTTTCCCTAGGGATCCACCAGTCTGGGTTCTAAAAAGAAGGTATGAATCTTGGGTGAGCCTTGGAAATCTGGGAGCTCCTGAAGATGGCATGAAAACATTTAGCAGTACTTGCATCCTTGGGATGGTGAAAACAATTTCAAGCTCTTGGTTTAGCTAATGTTCCCTTAGGCAAGGAAATAAATTGGCAGCCAGCAAACACTGGGGAAGTTAAAACGTGGGCATGGTACTTCTCCCTTCTTTATTCAGAATGAATTACGTTTTTGTTTTGTTTTTTTGTGTGTGTTTTTTGTTTGTTTGTTTGTTTGTTTTGCTGCTGCTGCCATCACTACCACCATCCTTTACCCCTGCCAGAGATCAGGAAGCTTAAACATTGCCATTGGTGCAATTTGTTTTTCCAGAGAGAACTCAAACCAGGAGAACAGAGGAAAAGTAGATATCAGAGAGCTAGACTTTGATTCTGTAATATAAATGGAATTCATTTGGAATTAAATGTTCTGATTTCTGGCATCTTATTTCCCTTCCCCACCACCCATTTAATTTCTACTTCCAGAGTATTAACGTCTGCCTTATGTTGTCAGTTTTCCTCATCCCCATCTCTGACCCTGTTCAGCTATAACTGCTAATGGTGTATGTGCAAGAAAAATAAAAAAAATTGGTAGTGGTGGGGTGTGGTTATTGAGGTGCAAAGGTGCAACTGGTCCTTCTACTCTGCACAGCTGTGTGGAACACTTATCTGTGATAGCTGAGATCAGTTGGCTTAGTTTACATCAACAATCTGAATATATTGTGATCTTATTTTGGTCATAACTGTTTCAGAAGCATCTAAGTCTCATTTTTCCTTTGTCTATAGTTTTGACCTTTCAAATACGACTACTCTCAACTTTATGTACTACTTTAATTAACTTGATCTTCATGACAACTGAGTAGACCTCATCTCCATTTTTCAAGATAGGAAATCGAGATGCATTTAACTGGTGCCGTATATTCAATGCCCAATGCTTGTTCTGTTCCTCCGTGTTGTTGTCTGCTGCCTGTTGTCAACATGACTATTGTTTATATGGCTTTCTTTACTTTGGGGAGGTGAACCTGAATACTCACAACCTTAGGATGTAGATATTATTGGCCCTAATGTGCTTTTGCAAAGGCTAAATTGAATCAAAGGTACCTCTTTAAAGTTACTTATTCCAAAACAATTTTTCTTCTGGTATAGAGCCCACAGTTTGATTTTCTTGCCTATCTTTTTCATTAGGAGAAATTGTGAGCCTGGAAGAAAAAAACTATGAATAATAAATCCGATAAAATTGAAGTGACAAAGGGCTGACCTCATGCTGAAAATCTGTGAGCCATAGTCTTGTAGGCTTTAGAAATGTCACAACTTATTAAAGCTCTTGAAAAAGAATCCTTCATATGGCCATGAACTCTATGCAGGTTGTGTGTCTGGACCCAGATAAAAGTTCCATTGGGGTTGTGTAGAAGCTTACCAGGGGAAGGGGTAGATACTTTGGCATAGGTTTGTATTCTGGTTCCATCACTTATTCGTTGTGACTTAGATGAAATTGTTCAATCTTAGTGCCTGAGTTTTCTCATCTGCAAAGGGGGCATGTAATAATATGTATCAGAGGTTTAAAAGGATTCAAAGAGATAGTATACCTCAGTTACTTAGAAAAATAACCAGGTACTCAATAAGCATTAGCTATATTGTTATCAATCTTTGCTTTTCTGACTGCTTGAAAAATATTTATTTTTTAACTTATTTTCTAAGCTTTTGGTAATATCTATTGAATTTAGGAGGGCTAGGTTTCATGCTTTTGTAGAAATAATTAAATAATATTAAGACAAATTGGTACATGGGCAGTTGAAACCCAATATTATGATCACAGAATGTATACGTATGTTAAATTACCACTGAAATACATGGACTTCTTGAGTGTTAATGGAGGCAAGGTATATTAAAATCAGGCCATCTATTTTAATAAAGGTGAACTAGAAAATAGAGTGCATACTTATTCAGAAGGCCGTTTTCTGTTTTTGCCTGGCTCTTGTGAAATCTGTAACAAGTGACTAAAAAAGCTAGCAGTCTGTGGTCTTAGTGTTTCCTTCCCTCCCTTTGTCTTTCCTTCCTTCCTTGCTTCCTTGCTTCCTTGCTTCCTTCCTTCCTCCCTCCCTTCCTCCCTTCTTCCCTCTCTCCCTTCCTTCTATTGGATAGTATGGAATAGAATGCAGGGTGTTTATTCCATTTTGAGACTCTCCAAACAGTTAATTGTTTTAAAATTACCATTTGAAAAATCAGTCCATTAATAATATCTTACCAAATATTTACCAGGTAAAACATTGAAGGGGATAAAATGAAGACATAAGATATTCCTTTTCTCAAGAACTTCATGTAGCTAGCAATAGAGAATATACTCATAACCTTTATTTTATTATAATTATGACATTATGTTATTGAAAATGATACTGCCACCACAATTCAGTAAGGTTCAGATAATCAGGGACCATAGGTATTTAATAACTCTTAATAAAAATAAGGAGCATAATAGAAGTGGAAGCACAGGACATTGTGAGAAGGCATAATGGGAGATCTACTGTAGTCTTTGGAAGACAGGCTGACATAGTCATGGAAGATTCCAGAAGAAATTGATTTCAAGATGATTTGTAATTAAGCAAATGGGGTCAGGTTAGACTGGAGAGAATTCCAGATGGAGGAAAGTGCGCGTTCAACAATCAGGATATGAGAGTGCATTTGACATGTTTAGAGAACAGAAGAAAGCCAAGTGTATAGCTACACTACCCTGGTGAGTAAAAATGACAACGGGGAGAGTAGCAACATTTTAAGCTGGTGAAGTAGTCATGGTTCAAATCATGAAGAGCATCATAAATTGTGCCAAGTATTTTAGACTTTTCCTTAATGATAATAGAGAATTATTGAGAGGTTTTGAGCAGAGGACTTGATTTTAAAATACCATCTTGACTGTAAAATATAGGATATGCTGGCATAATATTTGAGGGCCCGCTGAGCAGAAATCTGTTTATTTAGGGTGGAATCTGACCACTGGACTGGCAACATGGAAGGAGCTAACACTAAGAATTATTACGATTTTTAATTGTTTAATAGAGAACAAATAATTCTAAGTAGAGGAAATAGCATGTGCAAAGGTATAAAGAAAAATGGCATCAGTGCAGGGCTGCTGCCAAGGAATAGGGTAGAGCATTAGAAAAGGATTTATAACAGATGCCTCTGTTTCTAGGTTTATCAGGTGACAATTCCAAATATCTGCATGATAAGGCAAAGGCTCTTACTGTGTTTCTTGCATTTGTCAGCATCAGAGTAGCAGCATTGTAGCCTTGACCTTGAAGGTGGGAGCTGTGAGTAACTTTGCTATAGGAAGCTATGGAAAACAGGTTGGCAGAATGGGGCAAAATAATAAAACTCTGAGACAGCACAGGAGATCTGGGGATAGGGAGAGTTCTAAAATTAGACCTAAGATGCCGTAGCCACAAAGAAAAGATTGATCAACATTAAGATTATGAGCTGATGTCCATCAAATATGTCATTAATAAATACAAAGGAAAGCCACACAATAGGAAAAAATATTTACAACATGTACGTTGACAAAGGGTCACATTCAGAATATATAAGGGATACTCATAAATCAATAAGGAAAAGAGCTAACCCAGTACAAAATGAGCAAGACTGCCTTCTTTTGCTAAGTGAAGTTCATTCATCTCATCTTTCTATAAGGTTCTGTTATATGAATTCTCCATAATTTATCCATTCTAATTCTGATGAATATTTGGGTAATTTCCAGTATTTGACTAATAATATCACTATTGATGTTCTTGTATATGTCCTTATTTGGATAGGTGAATGTATTTTTATAGGGTATATATCTAGTAGTAGAACCTCAAAAAAATCCACTGAAAGTATGAAAAGTTACAGATTTTGTTATGAGGAAAATAAAAATTAAATCATAATGAGCTCTCACTCAGTAGTAAAATTAAAAAGACCCACAATACCATTCGTGAGAGATATGATGCAAAGACAACTGTCGTATTTTGTTGGTGGGAGTTTAAATGGGTGTGATGCATTTGGAAAAAGTGTAGCCTTATTTACTAAAGTTGACATTACACATGCCTTTTGCTCTTGGGTAGAGGAGTAATTAGAATGGGCACAAATGGAATACTAGAAATGTTCTTTCTTGACAATAATTAGTATTCCAAAGATGTTCATTCTGACTCAATTCACTGATTAATTTTTTTGTTTTGTGTAATTTTCTAAATATGTGTTAAATAATTTTAAAATATAATAATACTTTGTCTTGCAAGAGCATTCTCTAATGTGTGCCATTTATTTGAGTTGCCAGATTACATTTAACTGCTAATTTTTAGACAGATGAGCTGGCTAGCTGGATTGGGAGTTCCGCAGCTGAGATGTTTATATACCAAGATTTCCACTTGGAAGAATTAATGAAGGAATGCAAAATACTAACTGTTTTGAAAAACCTAATAGAAATTGTATATCAACCGTTTTGATGCTATATAAGCTAACCACAAAACATTTAATTTATTTATTCTTGCATATATTACACTTGTTTATTTAAGATATCTTTAATACAAATCTGAATATTATTATTAATTCATTGCTTGGTGGGCAGAAATTCTTTCACAAGTGACATTCGTATATGAAAATGTTGAAAGGAGTTCTTGATGGAGAAGGACTATAAATTTTGAGAGTGGATGATATTGATAGTTTCTCTAATACTAAAAATTCCACAATTACTTTTTATGATAGAGATGGAGGAAAGTGAGGCCCAGACATGTATAGTGATAGTAAAGAGTAATAATAATAATAATAAAGGCTTTGCTTTTAAGAGACCAATCACAAAATGAAGCCAAAGAAAAATCATCTAATTTATAAGCAGTTTTTTTCATGGACATAATTGTTGTGAAACTGAATACATGTTAATTCACTTAGCAAATTCTTTCTTAAAACTGTAAAATCGACTCGTTTTCTAAAATTAAGAAGTATCCTAAAAATTTTAATGAAAGTTGCACACATTGCAGTAAAGCCCTTGCTTGACTTGCTCAGAAAATTCTTTCAGGTTAGTGCACTGACAAACAAAAAATCCCTCTCGGTAAAAGACTACTCAGAAACAAAGTAACAGAAAGTGAAGAGTTAGACAAAACACTTCCATATCACATGCATCCCTATTGTTTTACTCACCTCTTTAATCACTTTCCCCTGAGGCATTAACTGGTGGCACTGCCTCTATATATTAATATTCATACTCAGTGAGTGTCTTCTTAGTCTTGCCATTGTGTGAGTGACAGTCAAATCTGGAAAAAAGAAGAGAGAGAGAGAGAGTAACAGTGACAGCAAGAGCAAAAGAGGACAAAAGTGGAAGAGGGTAACTGGGATTTAATTTTACAGTAAATAGCACATTTTAAACAGTTTATCTATGAAACAATCAAAAATGTCAGTAGCTGGATGTCAGATATAAACTGATGAGCTCCTCCTCCTCACTTTTAGAACAACGGTCAAACCTTAAGTTTTACCCCTGACCAAATAACATGTCTTCATTCATCTGTGTATGTGTGCGTCGTAATTTATTAAATGGTCAAACTCCCAGAAGTTGGGGATTGTGTCTCTGTCACCCAGTGTTTAATCTCCCACATCTCTAGTAACAGTGATTTGCCCACCATAGACTCTCCACAATTGTACATCTAGAAGAGTCTAGACGAATACAAATACTGAATTCCAGTTGTTTGTTTCAAGAAAGAATGATTAATAGTTTAAGCATGATTGTGATTATACATTTATTATAAAGGGCCTTGTGCTTCAGTTATATGTTCCAGACCAAAAAAAAAAAAAAAAAAAAAAAAAAGAAAGAAAGAAAAGNCTAAGCTACATGGTTGGGTTTGTGCCAAATGAAATACAAATAAACTTACAGAAATCCAAACATTTTAATTTGCTGTTAGCCACCAGCATATGTAATCAATACATGCACTCTTAATGAAAATAAGGGTACCTATGCAATTAATGGAAAGAGAGTTGTTAGTGGTTCTTATTTGCCTGTAATATTAGACTTTAAAGTTGACTCAGAATTTAAATGCACACATAATGTATCGGGTTAATATATCTGTCTTTATGATATTTATTTTAATCTTAATTAGGCTGAAATCTAAGTTCTTGTGATCTAAAATGAACTTCAAAACCCTCCAAAGTATTATAAACAACATTTATCAGAGAGGCATTTCAGGGCACCTGCCATAGTATGTGACATACTGCACTACATGCCGGGCCTGGAACATGAATCTAGAAGTGCTTCCTTCCTTGAAGAGCCTTACAGTGTAGTTGGGAATATGGACATAACAACAATGTGAAAATTACCATATAATTATGACAAATATAATGAGTGAGAAATCCTCATTAAACCTCCAGCTTCCTTTGTATGTGTTTTTAATATTATTATGCAATTTTCAAAATGTGAAAAGACTCAGTATCTGTATACTGTTGTAGCCTACAAGCCTGTTTGTTGATGCTCAGAAGATAGTGAATGATACTGAAATGTAATCTCCTATTAAGACAAATTTGAAATGTGAGACAAGTTGGTTTGAAGTCAGAGAGATAACACGTTTGTAGGAATTCTCTAGTGAGCTATAAAGAGAAAAGGAATTAAAACTTAGAGAGCAAATGGCATGTTTTATTCCCAGATTTTTTTAAAAAAATGCTATAATTACATAGTTATGCTTCATGTATCTCCACATATAGATGCATACATACATTTCCTATTCTCTGAATGGAATACTTATAATCTAATCATGAAATATTGTATTATTTCATCATTTCCTTGATCCATGAAGACATTGCAGATGTTTCAGTGAGTTAGATAAGACAGTGTACCTCATTTACAAAAAATACACTTAGCGTAGATTTTTTTCCCCAAGCTTGATGTTGGGAGCCTCTATCAGGAGAGTACCAAGAGACTCTCCTTCATCCTAAATAGCAGATGCAATTAATGGGGCTCTGAGATCTCGGAATGGGGGAACTTGGTTCAATAGCTCAAAGAAAATAATTTGGCCCATAGGCTTCATTCTAGCAAAGACCTTACTTCGCAGGGTGCTTTGTAATAGATTGAAAGGAGCTATAACTTCTTCACTTTCCATACCCTGTCGTGCTTTCTTACTGAGTTACTTCACCGTTAAGGAACTAGTTATAAGCATTGGTGCCTCATTTGTAAAATCTGAGGGTAAAGGAGATGGTACGTTACTGCCACCTGTGCCTCTTGCCTTCTGAAGCCAAATGAGGGTCCACATCCCTTGGCTAGGAGTGTTGCTTGTGCTGCATTCGTTAACCAGCTACTTACCTATAATTCAAAGCTCCAGGTGTTGACCAGTCAAAATGCCCTACTATGTGCGCTTAGTTTGTAATAATCTGCTCGCTTTATCGTATTGTGGCACAAATTTCATTCACACGTTTCCCTGCTAATAATGTGATAAGCTGTAGTCCAAAAAAATTGCCAATACAGAGGTTTATGAAATGGAATGGAATGAGTGGCTCCATAACGCCCTGAGAAGTGTAATAGCAACATCAATGATCTGAGGGGAAGTAGACGGTGTTTTTTGTTTTTTTTAAAGATTTTATTTATTTATTCAACAGAGATAGAGACAGCCAGCGAGAGAGGGAACACAAGCAGGGGGAGTGGGAGAGGAAGAAGCAGGCTCATAGCGGAGGAGCCTGATGTGGGGCTCGATCCCATAACGCCGGGATCATGCCCTGAGCCGAAGGCAGACGCTTAACCGCTGTGCCACCCAGGCGCCCCTNGACAGTGGTTTTGTCCTCGAATAAGCTTTTCGAGAAGAAGCATGGTTATGAAGGTAGCTAAGATTTACAACATACCAGCCACTGTGCTAAGCATGTTAGTCCAATATTCCAGTTAATCCTTACAATAGACCAATGAAGTATATGCTGTCATTATCTTTACTTTATAAGTGAAAAATTTAAATGTTGAAGTCAAATGTCTTGTCCAAAGTCATATGCTCTGCAAGTAGCAAACTTGCTAGGACTTGCTTTTGGTCTCTGACTCTGAAATCCCTGCCTGTAACTGCTAGACTTTGCTACTTCTATTTCTTTTTTTTTTTTTAATTTAAATTCAATTAGCCAACGTATAGTACATCATTAGTCTCAAATGTAGTGTTCAACAATTTATCAGTTGTATATAACACCCAGTGCTCATTACATCATGCGCCCTCCTTAATGCCCATCACCCTGTTACCCGTGCCACCACCCCCTCTCCAGAAACCTTCAGTTTTTTCCTATAGTTAAGAGTCTCTCATGGTTTTTCTCCCTCTCTGATGATTTTTCTCTTCCTTCCCCCATGATCCTCTATACTTATATTTCTTTGGATTTTCTCACTGTACATGAACCAATTCAGAGCTGGCAATGAATTACAGTCAATTACACTGCATTTATTGAAGACTGATTTCAAACAATTGCAACAGAAAGCCTATGGAAAAATGATCAAGGATCTGGAATAATTTAATTCACTGAAAAGAGTGTGTACTCTTAAAATGTGCTTATATTTGTTTTGTTCTTTTTATATACCCACAATTTCTCATTCACTTCAAAAAATATAACATTAAGACATTTTCATAACTTCTTTCTAAGATGGTTTTATGTTAATAGTCTTAAATAGATATGTTTAGTGCTCAGCTGTCCTCTATTTCCATTGGTGACAGAACAAAAGGAAATAGATTTAAAACTATACCAGGAGACATTTAGATTATATATAAGAAAAGATTTTCTGAAAGTGAGAATGGTAAAAAAAAGTAAGCTGGTAGACTGAGGGTGGTGGTACAGTGGGTCTTTCACAAATGAGTGACTTTTTTTTTAAAATTTTATTTATTTGATGGAGAGAGAGAGAGAGCACAAGCAGGGGGAGGGGCAGGGAGAGGGAGAGGGAGAAGCAGGCTCCCCACTGAGCAGGGAGCCCTACCCAGGGCTCCATCCCAGGACCCTGGGATCATGATCTGAGCCCAAGGCAGACACCTAACCAACCGGGCCACCCAGCTACCCATGAGTGACTCATAAATTCCATGTAGTCAAGCAAGGTGTGGGCATGGGCAACATGACGCTAAACATTTCTCTTGGCCCCATGATGCTTAGTGTCTATGGCTATCTACATACATTAGATGGGACTTTGAAAAAAATAACTTGATAACTCACTAATATTTGTTGCATGTCTACTTTGTTATCAAGCATATGTTCAGCAAAAGGTAAACCATCGTGAGCAAGTAGACACAATTTCTGCCCTCATAGAGCTTACAGTGTAGTGAGACATTCAATGGAAATAATACATTTTCATAAAATTTGAGATAATTGAAAGAAAAATACTTTAAAAATATTAAATTATGTAATAATTTATTAAGTCTTCATTATATCTTTTCAGTTATAGCCAGAGTAAATTAAGTTTTTCGTGACTAGCCATTTCTGTCTATCTCTTCCCCTACAGATAGGCTTCTGTGTCAGTTCAAAAGAAGCTTCAACCACACATATTGTGGTACCAGAAGTCATATAATTGGTGTTTGGATATCTCTCCAGTTCTGACTTTATAAATGTAAAATGCTATTATATGGGCAAGAGTACAAAGGGGATAGCCCATGTTAAAGTAAACTTGCCCCCAGACACATTTTTTGCAAGGCAAAGACTTATTACATAAGAGCGTATTATTTCAAGAGGCTGCCCTCAGTATAATGCAATCAATATTGTTTAATTAAAGGATGATACTATTGATTCTAATTAACCAAAATCGCTTACCTCATTAGTTTGCAGTTCATATGTGTTCCCAGAGACAGGATGATTTAGCGATTATAATCCTACCCTCAATGTATAGAATAGAGATGCTTACTTAGAAAATGCTAACTCTGCCACTCTGATTTTGAATTGCTTTTGTGCTTGTGATGAAGGAACAATTTTGTGTGTATATACATAATTTTAAAGTAATGAATTATGTAAACATCCATCCTAAATGTGCAAACATGGGATTTTGGAAAATTGAATTATTAAATGCTAGAATCATTTAATTACTAAGAAATTGGTACTACCATCAATGCTAGACTCTAATATATTTTTGAATGGATGTTTTTCATTCTAAATGATCTGTCAAGAGCCCTGTTTATATTCTGTGGACTGCTATTTGTTAAGCACAGGATCTTACAAGTGTATTTGATCAATTGTCTATTGCGGGGACTATGTATTGGGATATATTTAGGTAATAAAACATAAGGGTCTTGTTTGCTTTTAATCAGTCAGATAAAGACTGATAGTGATAGTTAAGTGCTGGTAAGAAAAGTCAATACAGTATTTCTGTTGATCATTTGAAGGTCATATATAAAAGGCCTTCCTGAGATGGTGGAAATGTGGAAATGCGGGAGAAAGGAAGTATTAGCATGCACTGAACATCTACTTTCTACCAGGAATAGTACTTAGCACTTTATGATCATGATCTCATTTAATCCTCACAAGATCCAGGATTAGGAGATGTAATTAGCCCCATTTTGTATATATGAAAGAAAAGCTTCAAGTTTAGAGCTTAAATAACATGTGCAAAACTCTATGGATATTCAATTATGATTTGAAACTATATCTCATTGACTCTGGATGACCTCTTTCATTTTTTTTTAAGACATTGACACTCAAAACTAGCTTAAAAGCAAAGGGTATAGGCTTTCTACCTCTACCAAGGAGAAAAGCAACTGGCATTAGAAATATCCTTGTATACAGAAATACGTGTAAGCCATTTTAACTAAAATGAGGAACTAGACAGGAATGCCTATTATTATCATTAATTGCTAACATCTATTAGAGACACTGTAGTATGCTAGATACCTTTTAAAATGATTTATGTATTTTAATTCATTTATTCCTCATAGGGACCTTAGAAAGTAGATACTATAATTATCACCATTTTAAGGAAGAAAAAACTGAAACACAGTTAAGTGATCTATTTTTACTGATACATTTTATATCTAGAAAATCCAAGAGATTCTAGTATAAAATTATTTGAATTAATAAAGACATCTCCAATGTGAGTAGGCACACAAAGAATATATAAAAATCGAAGCTGTTTTTCAATTAAGTAAAACCAAGAAAAAAAAGGACATAGTAAAAAATCTATTCACAATAGTAACAAAGACTATACAAATTTAATAAATAAAACAAGAATGACACAGGAAAGAAATTAAATAATTTTATGAAAAACAATAATACAATGCCTTATGTTTTTGAATGGGAATATTTAAAAGCTGATTATCTCAAAAGTTAATATATGAATTTAGTTATCTGCCAATTAGTAAATAGCAGATTTTCTGGGGGAGATGCATGATCTTTGAAATGGATAAAATGATTTTAAAATCTATGTGGAAAAATAAATGTTCCAGAACAACAAAGAAAATTACAAAAAGAAAGGAGAATATGAGGGAATTTGCTTTGCCTGATATGGGAAAATTTATAAATGTACCATAGTCAAATTAATAATATATTGCCAAGAGAATCAGCAAAGCAACAACAGCAGCAATACAAAAATATATATATATCTATATATAATAAGGCAACACGATAGACTCCAGATATGTATCTGATGTATTTGAGTATTTAATAGTTGACTGCGATAACTCAACAGGAAAATGATGGATCATTTAAAAAATTATTATCAATTGTAAAAATAATATTACATCCCTGTTTCATTCCATGCACAAACCTAAAGTATAAGTAGATAATATATTTTCTTCTAACATAGTCATTGCGTATATAGTATATGTATATAGGGTATTTATAGTATGTGTATACCATAATAACTAAGTTAGAAGAAATTCTAAGCAACTACATGTACCACCTATTGATGGCACTGTTTTTCTTCACCAAATAACGCATTCAAAAATCTGCAATAAAAATTCTCATATTTGATAGTATAAAATTGAAAGTTTGGATGGCCAAAGATACCATAAACAAAATCAGTAGACAATTGAAAGAGTTCAGAAAACATATTAGTAATATAGATGGCACATAAAGCTCTAACAAATTACTAAGATGAGCAATAACAAAAAAAATGGACTAAGGGTTTTTTGTTTTAATTCCAGTGTACATAAAATACACTGTTATATTCATTTCAGGTGTGAAATGTAGTGATTCAACAATTCCATCTATTCCCCAGTGCTCAAGGTAAGTGTACTCTTAACCCCCTTCATCTATTTCAGCCATCCTCCTACCCATCTCCCCGCTCTGGTAACCATCTCTTTGTTCTCTATAGTTAAGAGTCTGTTTTTTGGTTTCTCTCTCTCTTTCCTTTGTTCTTTTCTTCTGTTTCTAAAATTCTACATATGAGTGAAATCATATGGTGTTTGTGTTTCTCTGATTCACTTATTTATTTTTTAAGGATTTTATTTATTTATTTGAGAGAGAGAGAGCACAAGAGCACAAGCTCTGGGGGTAGGGAGGGAGAGGGAGAAACAGGCTCTCCACTGAGCAGGGAGCCTGATGCAGGGCTTGAATCCAGGACCGTGGGATCATGAGCTGAGCCAAAGGCAGACCCTTAACTGGCTGAGCCACCCAGGAGGCCCTGTAATTCACTCATGTTTTTTATCATTGTATTCTATAGATACATCCATGTTGTTGCAAATGATGAGCTTTTATTCTTTTTTATGGATGAATAATATTTATACACACACATACCACATCTTCTTTATCCATATACATTCATCTATCAATGAACACTTAGGTTGCTTCCATAATTTGGCTATTGTATATAATGCTGTGGTAAACATGGGGGTGCATATATCCCTTGAATTAGCATGGTTTTTTTTTGTTTTATTGCTTGGTTAAATATCCAGAAGTGAGACTACTGGCTCATAGGGTAGTTTTATTTTTAACTTTTTGAGGATCACCCATGCTGTTTTCCACAGTGACTATACCAGTTTCTGTTCCACATCAACAGTGCAGGAGAGTTCCTTTTTGTCCACATCCTAACCAACACCTGTTGTTTCTTGTGTTGATTTCGCCACTCTGAGAGTTTGAGGTGATAACTCATTGTAGGTTTGATTTGTATTTCATTGATGATGAATGATTTTGCGCATCTTTTCATGTGTCAGCTGGCCATCTGCTTGTCTTCTTTGGAGAAATGTCTGTTCATGTCTTTTGCCCATTTTTAAATAGGATTATTTATGGGTTTTTGGTGTTGAGTTTTATAAGTTCTGTATATATTTTGGATACAAACCCTTTATGGGATATGCCATTTGCACATATCTTCTCCTATTCTGTAGATTGCTTTTTAGTTTTGTTTGTTTCCTTGACTGTGCAGAAGCCTTCTATTTTGATGTAGTCCCAACAGCTTATTTTTGCTTTAGTTTCCCTTGCCTCAGGAGACATATCTAGAAAACTGTTACAGAGAATGTCAGGGAAATCACTGCCTCTGCTCTCTTGTAGGATTTTTATAGCTTAAGGTCTCACATTTAGATCCTTAATCTATTTGGAGTTTATTTTTGTGTATGGTATAAGAATGTGGTCCAGTTTCATTCTTTTGCATGTAGCTATCCAGATTTCTCAACACTATTTGCTGAAGAGAATGTCTTTTTCTCATTGCATATTTGTGCCTCCTGTCTCAAAGATTGATGATATAATTGTGGGTTTATTTCTGGTCTCCATTCTGTTCTATGATCTTCTGCCTATTTTTATGCCAACACCATACTCTTTTGATTACTAGAGCTTTGTCATATAACTTGAAGTCTGGAATTATGATACTTCCAGATTTGTTTTTCTTTTTCAAGATTGCTGTAGCTATTCTGTGTTTTTTATAATTCCATACAAATTTTATGATTGTTTGTTCCAGTTCTGTGAAATGTGCTGTTGGTATTTTGATAGGAATTGCATTAAATGTGTTGACTGCTTTGAGTACAGATATGTTAACAATATTTGTTCTTCCAACCCATGAACATGGCATGTCTTTCCATTTCTTTGTGCTGTCTTCAATTTCTCTCATTAGTTTTCAAAGTATAGGTCTTTCACCTCTTTGGTTAGGTATAGTCATAGGGATCTTATTGTTTTTGGTGCAATTATAAGTAGGGTTGTTTTCTTAATTTCTCTTTCTGCTGCTTTATTACTAGTGCATAGGAATTTGACCTTACTGAATTCATTTATATGTGTATTTATTTATTTATTTATTTATTTATTTATTTATTTATTTATGGAGTCTTCAGGGTTCTCTATATATGGCATCATGTCTTCTGCAAGTGGTGAAAGTTTTACTTCTTCCTTACCAATTTGGGTGCCTTTTATTTCTTTTTGTTCCCTGATTGTTGTGGCTAGGACTAACAGTACTACGTTGTATAAAAGTGGTGAGAGTGGACATCCTTGTCTTTTCCTGACTTTAGGAGAAAATGTGTCAGTTTTTCACCATTGAGTATAATTTTAGCTGTGGGTTTTTCGTGGATGGCCTTTGTCATGTTGAGTTATATTCCCTCTAAACATTTTTTGTGAGGGTGTTTATCGTGAATGTATCTTGTACTTTGTCAAATGTGCTTTTGCCTCTATTGAAATGATCATATGATTCTTATCCTTTCTCTTATTGATGTTGTGTATGACATTGATTTGTGAATATTGAACCACCCTTGCAACCCAGGAATAAGTCCCATTTGATCATGGTGAATGATTCATTTTCATTTTTTTAAAGATTTTATATATTTATTTGAGAGAAAAAGAGAAAGAGAGGAGGGGTAGGGAGAGGGAGAGAGAATCCGAAGCAGACTCACTGCTGAACATGGAGCCTTATGTGGGGCTCGAGCCCATGAGCCTGAGATCCTGACCCCAGCTGAAACCAAGAGTCAGACACCCAACCAACTGAGTTAGCCAGGTACCCTCTGAATGATTTTTTAAATGCATTGTTGAATTCAGTTTGCAAGTTTTTATTGAGAATTTTTGCATCCATGTTCATCAGAGATACTGGCTTGTAGTTCTCTTTTTTATTAGTGTCTTTGTCTGCTTTTGGTATCTGGGTAATGCTGGCCTCATAGAATGAATTTGGATTGACCAAGGTTTTAATAGACAATTCAAAGTAGAGTAAAATTAAATGGAGAATAAAATTAGATGACTATGTATAATATATTCACTGCTCACACACACTAATATTCAGGAACATGCAAATTAATGTAAAAAAGAAGAGGCCAAATAAAAATAATATTATTCTAATATTTATGGATTTCTTCAAAATATGCAACTTTCTATTTTGGAAGGAGGATTTGAAACTTACAATCCTGAACCCAATCCAGCACCTGTACCAAAACACAATATTATTTTCAGTAAACTCTTTTCTTTTTCTCAATATTGATGAGAATAGTCACTGTCTGATTACAAGAAGAAGACTGAATTTCAATAGTTCATTGTCTGGTTCAGAAGTAGCATAAAGAAAAAAAAAATCAATTGGACAGTGTTGATACCAAGCCAAAAAATAGTATTTAAGAAGTCAGACTCAGATGTGGTTGTCTATTTAACAGTGTCTATGGAGAGCAGGTATAATAGGCTATAATGGATATTGTGTGGAAAAAGTTGCAATATTGACAGAAATAAAGAGCATAAAAAATGATGAAAATTGGTGTTGTATAGAGAAGTGATATGAAAGTATAGGGATTCTTCAATATATTTTCAAGACCAACTTGAGATAATATTGGAACAAAAGCACAGCATTTCAACTTATTGATTACTTATTCAGAGAACTAAAAGGAGCAGTGGAGGATTACCAAGTCACACTGTCACACTGACCATATTGTCTGCAACTCAGATCCTTTGCAGAAGGAGAAGATGACTCTAATAAAGAAGGCATATAATTATCAGATAAGATGACGTGAACAGTAAAGTAACACAGTTATTGCTTTTGTTTTATTGTTGTGAATATGACCTTTTCTACTTGAGCTAGTAGAAAGATAGATAACTAGACAAACAATTGGTTTGCATGGTATTAGTGCCCTCTTAGTTTGACTTAACTTTGTATTTCTTTCAAATGTACAAGACATTAGGAAATTTCGCATCACTTACAAATTTGCTAAGATATATGAATTTGCTGAAGATATATGAAATATATGAAATTGACTAAGCACAGAATGCGGTTGGTCTGGAAGAGAGTTAATGAAGATGACTTAGGAAAATTTTGCAGATTTATAAACAGCTATTATAAGGAGTGTGGTTACCAGCTGTTCTACATGTCCAGAGAGACTAGAAGAAGTCGTCCCTAACCCCAAGGGTAATGAGACACAGGAACAAGTTGATGAAGGAATGACAGTAAAATTTCCTTTTGGAGAGATATTTCTGGAATAGAAAGTTTCTTTTTTGGAGTTGCTCTGAAACAAGAGGATGATGTATATGACCTCTTTGAGATCTATTTTAGTCTGATGATCCCACACTGAATTGATCTCTATGAAGTATAACTTCAGAGACCCACTGCTTCAGTAAATGTTTTCAGTGGTTGAAATGCTGATTGAAATAAAGACATTATTATAAAAGTAACGGTGAAAAAATGTTTAGAAAAGCAGTTGGGGCAGGTTAAAAAATGCAGTTTGGTACTGTTTAAAATGAGGCTGAGATGCCAGGCTGTATAAATAGGAGAACTGTCTGTAAAAACTGTGAGACAATTCTCTACACTTAGCAGCCATCAGGCTTTTATTGTACTGTTATGACAGTTGAGGGTCTCACAACTTCAGTGAAATGTGGGAAGTTTGGAGCAGCTCCAGCAGAATGTAGAAACAATGATAAGAGTGTTAGCAAAGAGCTTCTCAAAAGAGAAGAGAACATGGGGCAGTGAAATATGAAATGGCAAAATCACTTTATTTTCTTTATATTGTCTTCATTAGATACCTTCCTTGCTTCTTGCATATTTTTATAGAATTTAAAATTTTTAGGAATTAGCTATGGGTGTAAATCTTAGATAATGAATGCTCAAAATTCTAAGTACCTTAGGACTGATTAAATTATGTTTCTCTGACTAATCACTTTTTTTATCCCTATGTTCAATCCTGTCTATGCATCTTATTTCCTTTCCTCCTGGGCAATTTCATCTTCTCTTAAGGCTTTGATTCCCATTCATAATCCTCCTTCCCACTGTGATGCCCTCCAAGATTCCTGCCTTCTGGTGTACACACTGTATACGATCCTCTCCTCTTCAAGGGGAGAAGAACATGTGACTATTATGAAATATCAATCCTGTAATCATGTTACTTTGTGTGGTAGAAGGGATTTTGCTGATATAATTAAGTTCCCTAATCAGTTGAGTTAATCAAAAGGCGATATTCTGGATGAGCCTGACATAATTGTGTGTTAAAAGAAGCGAGAAATTCAAAGCAGCACCAGATACCCTGCTGCTGGCTTGGAAGGCATAAACTGCTCTAGAATCCGAGAGCATCCTCTAACTTTCAGCTAGGAAGAAAATGGGGACCTCGATCATATGGCCACAAGAAAACGAATTGTGCCAACAACCTGAAGGAGCTTGCAAGTGGATTTTTTCCTAGACAAACCTCAAGAAGATACAGCTAGCAGGCATTTGAATTTCAGGCTTGTGAGATCCTGCAGAACACCCAGCAAAAATAGATGACACCTGACCCATGGAAACTGTGAGAGAATACATTTGTGTTGTGTGAGGTGTTAAATTGTGCTCATTTGTGACACAGCAATAGAAAACTAATATACCAAGCATTCTCCACCTTGTGCTCTTCTAACTTGATGAAGTGCATCTATCCACATAAGTCCGTGGGTCAGCTCTTAGTTCCTTCCGTTCCTCTACTCGTCAGTGAGAACTGATGTCTTTAATCCTAAGTATCTCTAAAGCAACTGTCCACAGTCTTCCAGGTCAGGCTCATTTACTTTTCTTGAATTAGTATGGTCATCTCCTACTCGGTCTCCCTGCCTCTGGTCTTGCTTCCCTCTAATACTTTATCCTCATGTCTGGACTTTCAGAGTGAACATTCTGAAAGAAAGATCTGTTCCCAGCATGTTGTGGTGTAATAGCCTTATGAGCTTCATCATGCAAACTCTTCACCATAACGTATAAGGCCTTTAAGGACTTGTCCTGGATTGTCTTTCTGACCACAGCTATTCCAAATATTTTCAAGATATCCCGATCCACCTTCATTTCTCTGAACAAGTTGTTCTGGTACCATATTTGTCTCCATGCTCTTTCCACAGTCCTGGAATTCTCATGGCTTGGCTAATTCTTACTTCTTCAACAGACAAGTCAAGTATCACCGCTTTGGGAAATGCTTCCTTGATTCCTTGCTTCTATGCCCTTCTTGGTGCTTGCTGTTCAGTCCTTCCCCTCCACTTGTTGGGCATTGCTCTATCTCTCTTCGTTTTTTGACTGAGAAATTGTTGGAGTCTGAAAGCTCAGCACATCTTCCTAATTCTGTCATCTTGCCAGAGCCTAACATCTGTAAGCTGTAGATGGTACTTCTTCATAATGAAAAAATTCAAAGCACTCTGACTGAAATAAGGTAGGGTTTTGAATTTTTTCACGTAACTGTCTTGAAAAAAGGCGGTATTTGAAGAAAGTTGAAGACATTTCCAGTTTGAGAACGTTAAATCTAAGGCTTGTTAATATCCTCTAGAACAACAAATTAAAAATTTGGGGCTATCTTTATATTAGACAAAAATCATTTATATCTGTATCAGATAAAAATTATCTATAATTTTATCAGTCTTCTTGAAGTTAACATCTTATTCTATAGAATACAGACCTTAACAAATAGTAAACAGTAAATCAAGTAAAGTTACCTTTTTCTGTAATGTGCTATGATCCTTGGGTAGGTTTTTTAGACAATGCTCCAGTATAACATCAAGAAGGCACAATTGTAATATTTTTTTCTCTGCTTCCAAGTTTTGGGTAATTTTTTTTTAAAGATTGTATTTATTTGACAGAAAGAGACACAGTGAGAGAGGGAACACAAGCAGGGGGAATGGGAGAGGGAGAAACAGTCTTCCCATTGAGCAGGGAGCCTGATTCGGGGCTCAATCCCAGGACCCTGGGATCACAACCTGAGCTGAAGGCAGGCCCTTAACGACTGAGCCAGCCCCTGAGTAATTTTTTAAATGGCACAGCCATGATCGCCTCCAACTGTTTTCATTGTTGCTTTGAGAAAGGAGAGAAAATTCATGTCTGAATGATGGAAGGAAAAAGGAAAAATATCAAGTTTATTTTCTACTTCTAGGTGTCAGCTTTCCTCTCTTCTTTGATTTGAACTGTATCTTTTAAAAATTCAGGCAGATTTAACAGTGTGGAATCTAAATTCTGGCCACTTGTTTTCCTCTTACCTACATTATGATATTTGTATCCTCTATGATAGCATAATTTTGATCCTCTTCCCAATTTGAGGTGACAACAGAAACTCTACTTTCTTTAATTCAACACTGGAACATGTCAGGCTACATTTTCCCATTCACATTTATTGTCTGACATAGAAGGAAAGATACATTTAAAGGATGGGACTTGTAGGGAGAGTAGAGGAGAGTTGAATCACACAAATGAAAAGGGGGTGTGGATAAATTCTGTAAGTTAAAAAAAAAAGGACTAAAGTACATTGATGAATTTGATTTATCTTCCTCTTTTTTCCCGAGAACCTGGAGTCAGGAGTCATTAAGTATCTCAGTAATCCTTCCCATCCCCCTTTTGCTACATATACATTTATTTCTTTTCCTTTTTTTTCTGTGTTTTAAACATATTTCATTTGATTCTAATGAATTATACCTACAACTCTGGTCAATAATAGAGATTTCAATGAATAATCTTTTGTCACCAAAAAAATTACATATTTTTCCTCTGTAGATGAAATCTTTCAAATAAGTTTTGATTTCAAATAAGTAGATTTCATATAAGTTCTTCCTCAGGGATAAAACTGTTCAGAGTTCTAATATGAAAAAAGCAAAATAACAAGTTTCTCTAATATTTATGTATTAAGTTACAGAAAAGAGTTCTGAGTTCTGTAAAAACTCCTGTTTCTGGACAATCTTTAATTCTAACTGTATGTAGTCTGGTCTTTCTCATATAATTTCCCTGCCCCCACCCTTGGGCTTATTCTTGGTGACCATTATAGTAACAACTGGCCTTTATTGGGTGTGTACATCATGCCAGACACTTTGCCAAGCCCTTTCCATGAATTATCTCATTTAATCTCCACTTCAATCTTATGAATCCCCACTTAACAGATGTGAAAACTGGTGCCCAGGACTAATAATGGAGCACACTAATCACACATGGTTTCTAATCAAGATATGTGCTCATGATTTTGAAGATAAAAATTTAACAATTCAATGAGAAGTACTCTTCAAAGAAAATCTGGGAACCTAAATTCCCATTTCTGGTCTACTTTTAACATTGTACTGGTCTTTTCTGAATGTCTGGTAAGCAATTACCTCATCTGTAAACTGAGAGGTATTAGAGTATATAAGCATTTTCTCAGTTTGTTCAGTGAATTTTTAAAACCAAAAATAATGAGCACCTGGGTGACTCAGTCAGTTGAGTGTCTGACTCTTGATTTTGGCTCAGATTATGGTCCCAGGGTCATGAGATCCAGCCCATGTTGGGTTCTATGCTGGGCAGGGAGTTTCTTTGGATTTCTCTCTCTGGCCTTCCCCCACCCCTCTCTGTCTCTCTGTCTCTCTCCCTCTAAAATAATACATAAATCTTAAAAAAATTATAATGTCCATTGTTGCATAAATTAGAGAAAAATTGGGTAAACAAAGTGAGTCATTCACCTGAAGCAATTCCTAAGGTCACTCATTTCATAGAAAATCCCTGCCTTAATAATGCCACTTATTACTCCATCATAGTGCAATGGGAGAAGAATATAGTCAAGAGTCAAGTAACCATGTTTGTATCCTGTTTTCAGATCTACTGGCTATATAACCATGGATCAATCACTTTATCTTTCTGTGCATCTTTGCAAATGTTAACCATACTCTCCTCTTAGCACATAATATGCTATTTCTCTTCCCCTCTTGAAGTTAATGTCTTCTTACCAATCACTTTCTCAAAACTTCTGCCCCAGAATCTCTTATTCTTCCTTTTTTTGTTTTAGTATAAATCTTGGCTACTTATTTATTGTCTCAGATAAAGATGCTGTTCTACTCAGCACTGTGGTGTTTGCATACCAACTTACTATTCTCTTCAGAAAGCTTGGCAGAACAGAATACTTCAGTATTCTCAGCTATAAGGATTCATAATTATGATAATTACTAATAATGACTAATTCTTAATTATTACCATAGGTCACACATATAATTATTATATGCACATATCTATGCAAATTGGTTGACTGAAAATTGCAGTGGAGGAATGCTATTTAGCTTGGACATAGACTATGAATCTTGGGGTGCCTGGTGGCACAGTCGGTTAAGCCCTGACTCTTGGTTTCAGTTCAGGTTGTGATCTCAGGGTCATGAGATTGAGCCCTGTATGGGGCTCCATGCTTTTTTTGGAGTCTAAGATTCTCCTTCCCAGGGCACCTGAGTGGCTCAGACCATTAATCATCTGTCTTGGGCTCAGATCTTGATCTCAGGTCTTGCTCTCCAGGTCCTGGGTTAGAACCCTGCATGGGGCTTCCTGCTCACCTGGGAGTCTGCTTCTCTCCCTCTGCCCCTCCATCACCCCCCTCCCCTGCTCCTGCATGCATGCACAATCTCTCTCTCTTTCAAATAAATAAAAGTCTTTTAAAAAGACTCTTTTTCCTTCTCCCCTTGCTCCTCCTCCCACGGCACTCTCTCTCTCTAAAATAAATCAATCAATCTTAAAAAATATAAAAAGAATATGAACCTTGTTCTACCATCACATATATACCATCCTGAAAGAGATAGACATATATGGAGATCAAGACCAGAAAAAAGCATACTCCTTATAACTTGAAAAATTTTCCCAAAACCTAGTATGAGTTACACTGAACTAGACTACTTTTTCCCTGAGTCTACAGTTACTTCTGATTCCAATGGCAACTATAGACAAACCCTATGAAATGCATGGGGTAGAGAGACAGAGAGACTGTAGCCCTAGGAACTATTGAGAAGTTGTCCCTAATCTGCCCATGCCAGTGCTTTCTAAGGCAGGCAGAATTTTCCCAAAGCCATCTCACTGCCAACCTGGAGAGAGTCCTGTGTGTACTAAAAGTCTTATTATAGGGCTACATGTGAATGCTTATGGTGGCAAGTCAAGTAAGTGAATGTATCAGGTATGTGGCAGGGTGGTACTTGACCTTACTAAAGGGAACAGGTGCCTCTCAAAGCCTATAATTTTTGCCATATAGGAATGCAGAACCAATGTGGTAGAGTTTTCTGATTGTCAGGATATTTAATATCCAGATTTTTATGCAAAATCTTTTGATAGAGAATTATTTGTAACTTAAACAAAACACTGAGCTGATTTAACAAAATATATCTCAAGATGATAAATACACAACTTCATCAAACCAAGAGATGGTGTTAGGATTTTACAAAATACGTTGGCTTCAGTAACACAAGTGGTTTGCAGTTAGGTTCACTCTAGTATATTCTGTATGTACACTTCTGTATTCCATCTAAAAAATGTCCAATATAACTCGAAAATAACTTGAATCAACTTATTAAGATTTTAGTTATCAAGGAAAGTTTTGTTTAGCTATCAAGAAAAGCTACACTCTTTTAAAAAATATATGTGTTGTACCCATATACAACAGGAATTTTAAAATCCTTTGAAATTTTGTTGTGGATTTTTAAATTCGGGAGCATTTCTTTATAGACCATCAGAATTCCTTGTGTTAGGAGTGTTGAGGGAAGGAGTAGAGAATATTCTGTTCCTTTTCTGTTGTTCCAATTTATTTTTATTTTGAATTTTAACAGTTGAAATCTAAAACAAGGATTTAAAACAATGGCACCTGAATTAAAACCAGAACGTGTGGTTTAAACATGATCAACAAAAATATATGGCTGTTGGAGGTACCATACACTAAAAGTCAGCTAGAAAATCAAATAGTTCAGAAAAAAAAAAAAAGAAAGAAAGAAAGAAAGAAAAAAATCAAATAGTTCAAGGAATATATGTCACTATGACACAAATTAGGAGGAGAGATTTCTTTTTTTTTTAGACAAAGATTTTATTTATTTTAGAGAGAGTGAGTGTGTGTGCAAGTGGGGTTGTGGGTAGAGGCAGAGGGCGAGAGAGAAAATCTCAAGCAGATTCCCCAATGATCAGGGAGGCTGACGTGGGACTTGATCCCAGGACCCTGAGATCGTGACCCAAGCCGAAGGCCTACTGAGCCATCCAGGAGCCCCAACGAGGAGAGATTTCTGAAATATAGGTGAGAGCTAGAAGAAATGTCTCACTGACAGAGACATTGGCAAGTGATACCAAGTATGCGTCTTAAAGAAGAAAATGCAAGAATATATCATGATTTAATTAGGAAGATGAACAGTTTGTAGTTTACTGTTTTGCCTTTACCGAAAGGATTTTTATAGAAGAAAAGAGTTAGTTCACTTTTCTGGTGAATGATGTTCAAGTAATTACTGAAGGAGTTATCGTGTTTCTTGAGTAGCACTAGCAGAACATACTTAAAATGTAATTAATTTGTGAGTCAATTTCTGGTCTGTAGATTCCAAACTCACCTACTGAGAGAGAAAAAGTGCCAAGTTATTCATAGCTCTTTGAATTAGGTTTTCATACTTCTACATTACCTTTGGTGATTCACTGAGACCTCAATGATTGAGTATAATAAGCAATTAAATGTAGTTAAATTTTTAGCTAAAATTAAAGCCAGAGGAAAAATCTAATTAAACAGAACTTTGGTTTTGCCGATTTATCATTCAATCTAAAAAAAAACTGAATAGCACTGAAGGTGAATTGTAGTTAAGGAATTCACAGTAACAAGTCCTACAACTTTCCAGTTCATTCCTTTCTTATTTTTATTTTCTTGATTTTCTTTTCTTTAAATAATAAGGGCATTTTAAGGGATTATATCAGTCAGACATTTTATCATTTAACAGGATGCATTGTTTGGCAAATATTTTAACTGTTCTCCTGGTATTGAATAAAGTTGAAGTTTATTTACAAAAATATCAGTTAATTCTAACATCTATTTTATGGGATCAGAAGGATCTGTGTGACTTAATGTTAAACTCTCAATAGAACCAGAGAATGTGGATCTCTACATCAAGGAGTTGATGTGGTCACTTATATCACTGTGCTGATAATTTCCTCAATGTGCCATAGACCTCATGCTTTTGTGCATTTTCCTGCGTATTTCCTTAATTTTAAATTCTTCTTTCATTGTACCCCTTCCCTTCCTCTCCATTTTTGGGTCTGGTGAAGTTTGTTCAACTTGTCAATTTTGTAAATTTTTTGTCTGATAGGAGGAAAAAAAGGGAGAATGTCTAAGGGATTCAAGGATATCTACTTAAAAAATTATTATAATGATTAAAACTTCAAAAAAGAAATTAAAATTAACTATGAAGGGTGCCTGGGTTGCTCAGTCGTTAAGTGTCTGCCTTTGGCTCAGGGCATGATCCCAGGGTCCTGGGATTGAGCCCCGCATTGGGCTCCCTGCTCTGCTGGGAGCCTGCTTCTTCCTCTCCCACCTCCCCTGCTTGTGTTCCCTCTCTCGCTGGCTGTCTCTCTCTCTGTCAAATAAACAAATAAAATCTTAAAAAAAATTAACTATGAAAGGTAACCAGGAATTAATAGCAAGCCTCGGATAGGGAGGTACCTGATCAGTTCATGTACAGTGGTCATAGTGCAACATCAATATGTATGTCCCAAATTCTACAATCCTTCACTTGGTCTAGGATTTCTGATCTAATATTCTTTCTCTTTTATTTCCTCTACTTACTTTTGAGTTTTCCTTTTAATTTTAATTATTTGACTTGTTATACATTATATTTAATGTAAAACTCTGATACATTTTTGGAAGTGGGCAAAGAATGCAGATATAGCCACCAATAAATGAACAAACATTCTGAAAAATACCGAACTGACAAATAATCATTTATAGACTGAACTAAACTTTTCTTAATGCAGAGTGGTAATAATGGCTCTTGGATTTTGGTGATAGGGTTTCTGAGTTAACACAATCTTTGGTATCAGAGTTCTGTGAAAAATCAGTGACAGACTGGAAATTTACCCTGCTGCGATCTTTTATGCCAATTAACCATATTTTACTTGCTTTCTTTTTATCCTTAGACAATATTTTCAAGATGCCATCCTCAGAAAAGTCACTGAAACCACATTTATCCTTCACTTGAGTCCCCACCAGAATTCTCAAAATGACAGATTGATATTGCCTACTAACACTGCTCCCACTTCCCATATATTTTGTTCTATCTGCCTTTATGTTCTATGTATTTATTTTCCCTGTCTTCTAGAGTTATCTTCCCCAGGTTCAGGGCATCCAACCTTGTCTTCTGTCTAGACTTTACTGTTTGACTTACTCCTTTATCTAATTTTAATGGCCAAGCCTCTGCTTTAAAGCCAGGTTGTTTTCCTAACCTCTTTATACTTTACACTTTACCTTTGCTGGGTCCTCGGAAAGGATCACATTCTATTATGCATTTTGGCTAAGCTTTTTATTTATCTTCTATTTCATCCTCAGTTCTTAGAAAACCTCCCTCTTAGTCCTTGACTCTCTCACCTCCCTTCATCTTTAACTGGTCAATTGACGACCACTATAAATATTGGACCAAGATTCATTTCTTCCATCGGTTGCTCATTTCCCCACTTCTTTAGAGTTTAACAGTTTGACAAACTTCTACTCAGTTCTCTCTAAGTGACATGGATGAGGTAAGACACGTATGCTTATTGTAGTTCTTATAACTTCCTGCTTATTTGTCTGTCTCCCCTATTGGAAATTGGGATCATCATCAGACTTCTTCACTTTTACATCCTTTCGCCATGAGAGTTGTCTGGCACATAATAGGTGCCTAGGAAACATTTATTACATAAATGAATGAGTGAATAGGTGCTATGGAGTTAAGGATGACTACGACCTGACCCTATGATCAATACATTTATAATCTAGTGAGGAATATATTTACAGCAACAGATAACGTCAATAGAATTAACATAAGTAATGTCAGATAATTAAACTGTGCCAAGAAGGCAGAAATAGTCTAAATGTGTTAGCTGGGAAAACTTTCTATGTGTGCTTGAATCATTCATTCATTCAACAAAGATGATTATGCTCTTTGTGTTTTAAGTACTTTAGGTGTTAAGGGTAGAATAGTGAAAATCACATCAAGAAACTTATTCTTGAAGTGTTTTCATTCTTCTAAAAAAAGAAGAGTAGATAAACAATTAAATAGTAAATGGGTACATAAATAATTAAATATGAAAATTTCAGACAAAAAAGTGTTACTTAGAACAAAAATCTAAAGTCATTCATGATTCTTCCTTTTCTCTTTCTCCTTAGATCCATCAGTAAGTCATGTTGGTGCCATTTTCCAAATATATCCTGAATCTACATTTTTCTATAATTTCATAATGACCATAATGACCTTAATTAAAGATACCCTCAAGCTTTTTCTGCCTACAGCTTATTTGCATTCACTATTTCCTCTTCTTGGAATTTGTTTTCTCCAGAACACTGTGGGTGATACTTTCTCAGTGATGGATGAGGTCTTGGCTTAAATGTCACTTCTACAGAAGTGCCATCCTTGTCATCCTATCGAAAAAACACTCTAGCCTAGTATTCACTAACACATTATAGTGTTTTGATGTAATGTTGTTACCTTGCCTGGATTAATGAAATAACTTCCAAAATCCACCACATCCACTTCTTTCTTCTCCACTGCTATTATCCTGGCCCCAGTTGCCATCTTCTCTCAGCTGCCAGACCACAATAAGTTCTCCCCATAGGAGCCAGGGTAAGCACTTAAAATATCAGATTACTTGATTCCAGTGAGTTTTTTTTTTCCCCAACTAAGCCACCCAGGTACCCCTGTTTTGTTTTTTTAAACAAGATTTGTGAGGAGAGATTTTCAAGGAACTGGTGTGTGTCTGTGATAAAGGGAGAGGCAATACCTTTGTCCTGGAGCAGGGAGCAGTCCAGCTAGGCTTGGGCAGGGGAAGTGTTGGAATTCTGTTTTTGCAGGGGAAATGTTGGAATTCTGCTTTTGCTCTCCAACCTTCCCCAGCCCCCTCACCAATTTCCCTTGTAATAAGCAATGCCTGCCTCCACACCTGCTGACTCAGGCCTCTTGTCCAAGTGTCCCCAAGAGTAAAATCAGGGTAACTCAGAGTGCTATGCTTGTGAGGAGCTGAGAAAAAATGCTGGCAAATAATTGATCTGGGCAATTTCTTCTCTCTCTTTCAAAATTCTTAAACCTGGAGAATTACAATTCAAATAGCACCTTGTTCTAATGATATTTCTTACTAGAGGGCAGAGAATGAAGGTTTGACCTAAGGAAATGTTTTATGAAGTGTGGAGTGATTGATTTTAGTTTTCTAGTCTTTGGGTCTTTATACTCCAAAGCTCATTGATGATCCTTTAGTCCTGTCCCCTAGCTCATTATAATTAGCACTGATATGAATTTAGATTTTTTAAGGCAGCAATTTATGTGAGAATAGAAAAGAATAGACTCCCTACCTATACAAATTATTGAATATAAGGAAATTAGAAGTTAAAATATGAAGGCTTAATAAAATATTTTAGGTATATACAGGTCTCAGGTGTTTTGCTAGACAAAGACCTACATTGAATACGTTTTGGAATGATGTTCTTAAAGAAGAGGAAGAAAAAATCCAGAATATATGAAAAGGCATATGAAGTAAAAATGATCACATGCCTGAGTAAAATTTATCATTGTCTTAAAAGATATATAGAATAAAAGGAAAAGAAAACATATGTTAATATTACTATAGAATTAAATATATATACAATATAATATGTATCAACATATTCCTTGAATGTCAAGTACATAAAATTAAACAGAAATATTTCAAGATTTATACAGAAAAATATATAAACTTTTATTGAGATATTAAAAGATAAATAAGTGAAGAAATATACCATGTTCATTGAAAGGAAGACTCAATACCATAAAGATGTCAGCTTTTCCCAAATTGATTTGTAGACTGGGTGTAATCAAAATCTCAACTGGATTTTTCATGGAACTTGATAAAATGATACTAAAAGTTATATGGAGAATAAAGGTCAAGACTACCTAAGACATTTCTGAAGATAGGCAGAGGGATGAAAAAGAAAAGTGCCTAGAGGAACAGAAATTCCAGAATCAAATTACATGTCATGCAATTTTGTGTAAGAGGTAACATGTAAAATCAATGTATAAAGGCAGTACTGCTCAATAAATTAAACGTCCAAAAATGATTATCAATATTAAAAAAGGTAAAATTAGATCTCAGCTACTTAGTTATTACTTAATAAACACTGTTTACTTATAAAGACAAACTCCAGATGTACAAAGGACTTAAATATTACATACAAATTTTTTATAAATTTAGAAAGTGTAGATATGTATACTTTAGAAGTTGGATAAAAACAGCTTTGAAATAAGATTAAAAAACATTGATAAAGCATTTTTGTTTTTAGATTATGAACTCCTATTCATCTAGAGATAACAGGAGTTGGAGAAGCTATGGATCTTTAGAATTTCTTAAATGTTGTTTTTAGAAGTATAAGTTGGTGCAACTACCCTGTAAAACTACCTCTCAAAAATGAGCAATCACTTTTGTTGTGACTTAGCAGTTTTAGCCTTTCGGTATATTCCTACGAAGAACTCTTACATATATTTAATAGGAAATATGAATGCAAGGTTGTTTGTTGCAGAACCATGCACAACAGCAAAACTTTATAAACAACCAAATAACCCTCAACAGGAGAATGGATATCATAATCACACAGTAGAATATAGTTATCAGAACAAATGGCTTACAGTGATGTGGATGACCTTTAATAATCTAATATTAAATTAAGATGTGGGTTTCTAAATACTTCAAACATCATGAGATAATTTCTATAAGGGAAAAACAACAAATATAAAGTATATACATACTTTTTAGGAAGACGTAGATATGAAACAAAGAAAAATGATGGGTGACAAACATTCAATTCATGGGATGGGTGCTTCAGTGGTTGGGCTGACAATGTGGGAGATAAATTGATGATAGATTCTATAGTTATATCAAGGTCTTAACTCTTCTTTCAGATAATGATTTTATGGCTACTTATAATATTAATGTAAATAAGTAATATATAACTAACTAAATGAAAGTAGGCCATGGAGGAAACCATGACAAGATTATGTTAGGAACCAAAAATATGATTAATCTAAATCAATGTCCTTGAGGTCCAGTTATTTTTAAAAAATCAGATGTCACTCATCTCCTGTAAATTTCCTGGACTTCCTATTGGACTTACCAAAAAACAAAACAAAACAAAAAAGTAAAATAGGCTGTGATAGTGCGGCCAACACTTTCGGTGCTTTGTATCATATTCCCTCCGCTTATCTCTGAATTTAGCTTCAGGTTTGACGGACGGTTCTCCTATATGATGGTAACATCCTCTTAATGTGCTCTCTTTGTTTCTCTACTTTTCTTTCTCAAATTTTTCTCTAAAACCTGGGAGCTCTCTTAACAGAAGCCAGGAAAAAACAGGGAATTAACACCAGTAGGGCAACCCCTCACCATTGGAGAATGGGAGTGTGTGATGAACATCCAAGCCTTCATTCCTTTGAGGGAAAATTCTAAGGCTCCTATAGTTTCTCAAGGGGGTCTCCTTAGGAATTGAGCTCCATGTGCCACAGATACTATCAGCTCTGTAAAACACCTTGTATTGGCTTTTTCTTCTTTTCTCTCTTTCACTCTCTTCTGTTGCTTTATTCCATTTTTTTAAATGTATAACTTTCAAATAAACTACCTGATTGCAAATAATTGTCTTGGGCTCTCCCTAGGGAGCACTCCAATGAGACAGGGAGCCATTGCAGTGATGACGGGGTGGTAGTGGGAGTAGGGCTTACCACTGGTATGTTGGTTATAGGGACCCCCTCTGAGGTAGGTACTTAGGAGTTGTGATTAAGCAATGGAGATACCGTGCCATGTGATGAGTTGGGGAAAAGAGCATTCCAGTCAGCACAGCAAATGCAAGAACCCTGGAGGGGGACAGAAGCTGTGAGTAATAAAACTACAAGCTCATTTCAGTTTTTCTTGCTCTCTTTTTTTCTTCTTCATAAAAATGTTTTTATTCCTTTAAGTTTTTATTGGAATTTCAGTTAGTTGACATAGTGTAGTATTAGTTTCAGGCATACAGTTTAGCGATTCAACACGTACATATGACACCTGGTGCACATCATAAAAAGTGCCCTCCTTAATCCCCATTGCCTGTTTAACCCACCCTCCACCCACCTCCCCTCTGGTAACCTTCAGTTTGTTCTCTATAGATAAGAGTTTGTTTCTTCATTTGCCTCCCTCCCTCTTTTTTTCCCCTATGCTCTTTCTGTCCAACTCTACTGCCACTACCCTGGTTCAAGCTATAATCCTGTGTCACCTGGACCAATGCAATAGCCTCATTGTTGGTCTTCCCACTTCAAATCTTCACTTTAATCAGTTTCTGCAATGTATAATAATGAGCACAAGCCAATTATTATATCTGCCGTTCCCTCTCAGCCTTTCAGTGACTTGCTGCTGCAGTTAGAGAAAATCATTATCATGGCCTATGAGGTTAAAAGTTCTGCCCTCAATTCCAAAGTGAGGGGAGGTTCTCTCACCAATAAGCAATTCCCTGGATACCAGCTGGGTATTGTACAATTCAACTTGATTCTGACACTGTCTACCCAGAGATAGCGTCAGATGCTCCAGGTTAAGTGCTCAGTCCTATAGTACTGCCCCCCCCCTTCAGATGCCAATCTCATGCTCAGATTGTTATCTGTTCCTCTGGACAACCTGCTACAGTTTGGAGGTTCTCATGACCGCCTTCTTGGGTTTGATTAATTTGCTAGAGTGGCTTCCAGGGCTCAGGGTTACTCACTAGATTGCCAGTTTACTATAAAAGCATATAACTCAGGAAGAGCCAGACAGAAGAAATCATAGGCAAGGTATGGGGAAAGTGTGCAGAGCTTCCTTGCCCCCTCCAGGTAAACCATTCTCCCCAATCTCTACATGGCCACCAACCTGGAAGTTCTCTGAACCCATCCTTTTAAAAAGGTTTTTGTGGAAGCTTCATTACATAGGCATAACTGATTATATCATTGGCCATTGGCAATTGATCCAACATTTACCCCGTCTTCCCTCCCTGAGATCAGAGGGTGAGACTGAAAGTTCACCTCTAATCAAAAAGTTGGCTCCACAGACAAGCAGCCCCCATCCTTAGGTGGAGTTCAAATGTCACCTTGTTAACGTAACAAAGGACACCTTTAGAACTCTCATCACTTAGGAAATTGCATAGGCTTTAGGAGCTCTGTGCCAGCAGCAGTGAGGGACAAAGACCAAATACATATTTCTTATTGTAAATCACAATTTCACAGAGGCCTTGAATAATCTGGACAGTATCTCCCTGTCTAGCATTAACTCAAGACTCCCCACTCACACCCTTTGTGTTTCAGCCACAGTAACCCTCTTTCTATTACCTAACATTGCCTATTCCCTTTTGCTACAGAATCTTTGCTGATGCTGTAACCTGCATTTGGAATGCTTTCCTCTGCCGCCCCAATAATGAATTAACTCCCACTCATCCCTCTGATGTGTGGCACAGAATTCGAAGGGTGCCCATTAAATCAGTTTCTTCTTCCTGGGCACAGAGCTAAAAATTCATTCCCTCATCTTTCTGCATTTAGGGTTGAACCATCTAATTAGCTGTCCCCAGGAGAATGTGAGTGGAAGTTACCTGTCACTTGGCTGAGGCAAGTCCAAGTGTGTGTGCCATTTGCACGCTGTCTTTCTTTCCCTTTCCTGGGTGCCACCTGTTGAAGGTAGCAGAAGACTTAGACACAAGAAGCCTGGGTGCCTGAGCTGTTGTTTGGATGACTAATGCTCAGGAGTAATGCTTCCTGACTGGAATATCCATACTGAATTTATGTAAGTTTGGCCACTGACACTTGAGGTTTTAATGGTGGTCCTTTCTTCATTCTCACTAATTGAAGACTTTAGCTTAGAAATCCCTTCCTCAGGGAAGTCTTTCCTGACTGCCACACCCCCAACACATGCACTTAATTTGTCATGGAATTGCTGAATTTCCTTTCATAATAGTTTTCCTGTTTTGCATGTATACCCTTATTTGTGTGATGATGTGATTAATGTTAATTTCTCCTATTGGACTGTATTCTCCATGAAAGCAAAGCGATGTCTTTTTTCCCTCACCCTTTATCCGTTGTAGGCACTTAGTAAATATTTTTGAACAGAATAAATGTAAATAGACTGACCACCTGGAACTTTCATTCTGCCTAATTTTGGGTGTAGAAGATTCTGATACTTGCTCTGCCTACTGACTGCACTTCCTCTCCATAAAGAATGACAACACTTGCACTCTACCCGGGCCTCCGGTCTAGTGAGTGATGCCCAACATCTAGTGAGTGATGCTTTGACAGCATGGTTACTTTCCGGGTGCTAAATTTCATTCAAATTTCCACTTAATCCTGGCCCACACCCCCTCCCATCAGCAGACAGTTTTCTTGGAGGTTGCTTTGAGAACTTTGAGCACGTTCTTTTTTTTTTTTTTTTTTTAAAGATTTTTATTTATTTATTCAACAGAGATAGAGACAGCCAGCGAGAGAGGGAACACAAGCAGGGGGAGTGGGAGAGGAAGAAGCAGGCTCACAGCAGAAGAGCCTGACGTGGGGCTCGATCCCATAACGCCGGGATCACGCCCTGAGCCAAAGGCAGACGCTTAACCGCTGTGCCACCCAGGCGCCCCTGAGCACATTCTTACCTGCAAAATTAGAAAGTTTGTAATTCCTGAAATTGTCTGCTTTTGTTTTTTCTGTGTGCGTGTGAGTGTGTGTGTGTGTGTGTGTGTACGTGCTCATGTGCATATGAGTCTGTTCATTTGGGTCCCAAGAAACCTCGACTTTGAAGAGAAATAAATAATGTCCTTGTGACTTTCTTTCAAGCATGGAAATGTATAATACAATTAATTTGGTTATTTTTCCCATAATTACCATTAGCTAACCCTGAATTCCAGTTTCACAATGTCAGCTGCAAACTATTAACCATGCTACAGTGTTTTTCCCTTTAAAGTAGTGTGGTAAATTATTTTCACCCTAAGATATTTATGGTATAATATACATGTTTTATTAAGTGCTTTGGCAAAGTGAATTTGTTATCTTGGAACATTAACATCTACTTTATTACTAACAACATTACAATCTTTTAGCCTAGTGGTATTTTCAGTACCTACATTCTATATAAATATTAAACTTCGGCTGAGAAATCATGTAACACCTTAAGTTTATATTGTGATTTACAGTTTTAGTGTATGTTTTCGGCACATTTTCTTTTTGTCTGTTGCCAAACAAAAACACGTATCATTATGCCACTTTATGTGTATGGGACCTGGCTTCAGGGAAGTGGTGTGTCTTGATCAAGGTCATGAAACTAGTGAAAAGCAGAGACATAGCTTGTCCTTGGATTCCAGTTTCTACAGGTTTCAGGAGACTTCTCCTTACATTTCTTATTTTCCCTAGAAGCCCCAGAATGAGGATGCTTCACTATCCATACCTGAGTTTCCATAGGCTCTACAATACCTATCCTCATGTTTTTTTATGATGTTGGGACTCACACCTCTAATGCCAGGGCCACCAGTGAATACATTGCCTTCCCCATAAAGCCAAACTTGGTTAGAGCTGCTCCTTTTTTTTTTATCCCCCAACTCAAATCAGTTAGCAAGTACTTTTTAAGTATCAATCAGCTTAGCACTATGAAGGACACATTTAAGTAAACATGACCCAGCGACTGACATTTAAGAAACAGATAATCAAGAGACAAAATTAGCATGTATGGAACTATGAATAGCGCCAGCACCATGAGACTCGCACGATTTTAGACTGTATCAAAAGGCAGAGGAAACTAATTGAGACAGAGATACGGAAGGACTTATCCAAGTTACACAGAAAACAGGCTGGACAGGGATTCAGGCATCGGCCTGTTGCCACAGATATGCCTCAGCCCATACACTGGAGAAAAGTGATGTGGGTTTTTCATGAAAAAAAAAAAAAGACAGCTTACCACAAAGCCTCTTCAAGATAAAGCCTAGTTTAGAAAGAGGGAATGGTGTTTAGTTCACATGGAAAAGTATAAGTAAAGGCACCAATGTGAATATGGGCACGGAGGTTTCTGAAGGGAGGGAAAACTTACCTGCTTATTAAGTGCCTGTGGTGTGCCATAATGGGAAAAGATTCTTACTTTACAAACACCATTTCATGTTATCTTCACAGCATATGTGAAAACAGGGTGTTGATGAGGTATATTTCATATCCATATTCTAGTGTACTTGATGGATCTTTATTTTTTTAATTTTTTAAAAAGATTTTATTTATTTATTTGATAGAGTGTGCAAGCTAGTGCACAAGCAGGGGGAGCAGCAGACAGAGGGAAAGGGAGAAGCAGGCTCCCTGCTGAGCAGAGAGGCTAATTTTGAGGGGAAGAGGCTCAATTCCAAGACCTTGGGATCATGACCTAAGCCTAGGGCAGACGCTTAACTGACTGAGCCACCCAGGCACCCTGCCCCCTTTCTTAAAGATTTTTATTTGACAGAGAGAGAGAAGAAGCAAGGGGAACTTTAAATTTTGTGCAATAAGGGAAATTGCTTAGTATTAAGAACCCATTGTCACCTTGTGAATGTTCTTTAGCAGTTGCTGTGAAATCAGAGGATTTTTCTTCTTCCATTTTCTTTCAATAGATATATACCAGGCAGGCACTTTGCAATCAGAAAAGAAGAAAATGTAAAAGACATAGTATTCGCCTAGGAAAACTTAAGAGTCTAGCAGGAAACAAAAAACACAAATAACCACTATAGAATAAGAGTGGGACCAGGGAGGAGTCAATAATCACAAAGACAGCACCTTCTACATATCATATACTACTAGACATACATTATCTGCATGCATTATCTCATTTATCTTCCAAGAACCACCCAAGAAGGGCATTAGTGTGCCTATGTTAAGAAAGACTACTTAAATGTCAGAATAATTCAGAAAATTGCTCCTAGTCACGCAGCTACACGAACAGTTAATTTTCAAGCCAGATCTGACTGACACAGAGTTCACGTTCTTCACAGACTAGGTGCCCAATAAAAGGTAGCAGTTACCATGGTGTCCTCATTGTTTGGAATCTTTGTTTAACTATTTTACTGCACATACACACACTTTCCTGAGAGCAAATCAGAGTACCATCCAACCACACTAATTTGATTAATCTCTGTGATTTGCATAAATAAAATGATTTTGCACTGCTTCTCAGATTCTGATTTCTTACCACATGCTTAGTCTTTTAAATCTAAGTGAAAGACAGACCTGGGACACCTGGCTGGCTCAGTTGGTAGAGCATCCAACTCTTGATTTGGGGGTCACGAGTTCAAACCCCACGTTGGGTGTAGAGATTACTTTAAAAAAAAGAAGAAAGAAAGACTTTTCAGTATGGTCTACATCTAGTTGTAGGAGAAAGCCAGAGAATAGCAGCACTGACCTAATTCTGCAGGCTAAATCATACAAATCCTTAAGTGACAGGTTCGTTGGAGGTGGGAACTCAGCCCATACTTGGGTACCTTATACTTTTTTGCAGCTTTTCTGTGACTTGAGAGTGACTTCCTACAGTTGAGGTATTAATAGAGCTCTGTTCATTCTGGTTTGCCAAAGATAACCCATTTTTGTTCCAAAAATACATGGGAGTGAAGCTCATGAATGCCGCCTTTAAATCAAATCATTATAAAAAACAAAGAATTTGATCTCATGTAAGATATATTTAATTAATCAGAAGAATACTTCTGCCTGCACATCAACACAGTGGCTCATGTTCAAATGAATTTCTGAATCAGATAATGACAGGTACATACTTTGTGAATATTGATATTCTGTCATAAATAGATCTTTCTTTTTGATTAAAAGGCTCGTGTGCCTTTTAACTAAGTGGATGATTTGTTGCGCTCCTTTTAGCAGGTTTAGATGGGTTCTAATTTAATCTTGTTTTCCTGGGAACATGAGTCAGTACCACACAGTGAGGGAATTTCTGGTAGCTGGCAGTGTGGAGTGGTGAAATAAGAGATACTTTGTTTTTCAACAAATCTGGGAACAAATATCCTAGCATTGTTCCTCATTATTTTGTGTGACTTTGGTGAAGTCATGAAAACTTTCTTAATGTCACTTCACTCACAGGTCAAATTATTTAGTTTGAGGATTAAATGATGACCAGTTTATCTATTTTATTACCATTAGCCACTCAAGACCCAGGATATTCTTTACTATATACAGGTTTTACCATAATGACTTTGTATACTTAAAATTCTCAATATAGATTGATACAGTTTGGGGAGGGAAGTTAGCTGGACAGTATATATCAACTTTGTCAATGTGTATTTCATTAGTCAGAAGTTCCGATTTGAAGAATTTAGCTGACAGACACCCATAAGCATAGAGCTGTATATTTAAGATTGAAGAATTATTTAAAATGGAAAATAGAAAGGGCCAAACTGAAACACGATTTATTGTGGGAGGGATTTGGTAACTTATAGTTCAGCTATTAATTGAATACTATTAACTGAATATTTTCCAACCTTTAGAAAGAATCAAATAAAATTCTGTAATCTGACTTGGAAAGTAGGGTGATGATGTCTTCAGCCCTAAAGCTAAAGTAATTTCTGTGAAGATTTCTAATGCTAATACTATAGAAGATTAACACTGCAGAGGTTTGCAAAGCTTACAGTTGTAGAAGCCAGGGTAAATCCAAAACAGTGTCTGTAGTTCATCTACCTTGTGTTCTTGCATCTTTATCATCTATACCAGTATGAGCTACTTGTTCAGACCCTTTTTTGTTCTGACCAACCTCCCTTGCTTTATAGATCATTGGAGAATGTTAGAGCTGGATGGATCTTCAGAGATGATGTATATGGTCACAATCTTTGTAATTCTGACAGGCAAACTGATGCTGCAGAAAGGTTAAGTGAGTTTCCTTGGGTCATAGAGGTAGTTCATAGTGGAGCCAGGATTGGTTACCGAGTTTACTGACTCCCAGTTTAAGGCTGCATTTGCCTTATAAAACTTCCTTTTATGGGCTGTCCTTGTGTTCAACAAGGGACAAGAACACTTTATCAGGGAGGTGAAGTAGTCAACACGCAGGTCCAAAAGCTCTGAGAACTCAGGACATAGATGTGGATTCACAGCTTCCACATTACGACTGTTTCTATCCTGAGAGCATTACCTGGCAAGGATGTCTGATCACAACGGTTTTGAGGAACACCGCTAAGGTAGCCAGAATGCCACACACCAACTGAAATCAGTGTTCCATCACAATGCTTGCTGCTATATCCATGTAACGTTTCCCCTGGTTGAGCTTCCTGGATGCTTCCAGGAGGTGGAATGCCTTTTAGCATCATTGGCATGTCCTTTAAGAATTCAATTGCACTATATCTGTATCTTTGTGGTAAATACCCAGTGGTGCAATTGCTGGATCATAGGATAGCTCAATTTTTAACTTTTTAAGGGACCTCCACACTGTTTTCCAAAGTGGCTGTACCAACTTGCATTCCCACCAACAGTGTAAGAGGGATCCCCTTTCTCCACATCCTCTCCAACATTTGTTGTTTCCTGCCTTGTCATTTTTTGCCATTCTAACTGGCGTAAGGTGGTATCTCAAGGTGGTTTTGATTTGAATTTCCCTGATGGCTAATGATTTTGAACATTTTTTCATGTGTCTGTTAGCCATTTGTATGTCTTCATTGGAAAAGTGTCTGTTCATATCTTCTGCCCATTTTATGATTTGTTTATTTGTTTCTCGTGTATTGAGTTTGAGAAGTTCTTTGTAGATCTTGGATACCAGTCTTTTATCTGTAGTGTCATTTGCTAATATCTTCTCCCACTCCGTGGGCTGCCTCTTAGTTTTTTTGACTATTTCCTTGGCTGTGCAGAAGCTTTTTATCTTGATGAAGTCCCCACAAGTTCACTTTTTCTTTTGTTTCTCTTGCCTTTGGAGATGTGTCATGAAAAAGTTGCTGTGGCCAATGTCAAAGAGGTTGCTGCCTATGTTCTCCTCTAGGATTTTGATAGATTCCTGTCTCACATCGAGGTCTGTCATCCATTTGGAGTTTATCTTTGTGTATGGTGTGAGAGAGTGGTCAAGTTTCATTCTTTTCCATATAGCTGTCCAATTTTCCCAGCACCACTTATTGAAGAGACTGTCTTTTTTCCACTGGATGTTTTTTCCTGCTTTGTCAAAGGTTAGTTGCCCAAAATGCCTAGGGTCCGTTTCTGGGTTCTCTATTCTGTTCCATTGGTCTACAAAGATACAGACATAGTGAAGAGAAGGGCCATAGACACCCCAATGTTCATAGCAGCATTGTCTACAATAGCTAAATCATGAAAGGAGCCGAGATGCCCTTCAACAGATGACTGGATTAAGAAGATGTGGTCCATATATACAATAGAATATTACTCAGCCATCAAAAAGAACTATTTCTCAACATTTGCTGCAACATGAGCAGGACTGGAGGAGACAATGTTAAGCGTCATAAGTCAAGCAGAGAAAGACAACTATCATGTGGTTTTGCTCATTTATGGAACATAAGAAGTAGGAAGATCAGTAGGAGAAGGAAGGGAAGAATGAAGGGTGGGTAAACAGAAAGGGGGATGAACCATGAGAGACTATGGACTCTGGGAAGCAAACTGAGGGCTTCAGAGGGGAGGGGCATGGGAGAATGGGATAGGCTGGTGATGGGTATTAAGGAGGGCATGTATTGCATGGTGCACTGGGTGTTATACACAAGTAATGAATCAGGGAACTTTACATCAAAAACTAGGGATGTACTGTATGGTGACTAACATAATAAAAATATTATTAAATAAAAAAAAGAATTCAATTGCAAAGTAATAAGAGGAAAGAAAATTAACACTAATAGGTACTTACCATGTGCCATGTTCTATATTTTATGCCTGGAGGTTCAGGGATTAAAAAGATATTATCCCTTCCCTCAAGAAGCCTGGTGCCTATCAAAGGAGACAGTTAAGTAAATGAATCGATAGAAAACAATGTCTTACGAACTATAGGAAATGCACCTTCACCATGTATAGTGAACGTTGAATGGTGGCTCTAATTCCTTGGGGATAAGCAAAGGTGAGTCTAGAAATGGACTCAGTGAGCATTTTATAGAGTAAATGATTAATGACTAAACAAATATTCCAGACCGACAAGGGGCAGGGACACAATGGCAAGGGCATTTAGGAAGCAAGATGTGTTTTAAATTCCGTTTTCATGAGGATTAAGCTGTTCATTATCAACATTTATTTTTTTTCTTACTTTATGTGTAATCTGTTTCTTACAATTGGACAGATCTCAACATCCCAGAATAATTCAAAGTTCAGTTGCAAGTCTGTTCATAATCAAAATCTGAGTTGTAATTGAGGATGTCAAAAAAAAGTTGCATTCGTTCTTTTTGCTTCATGTAACTCCATGGCTATATTGCTCTTCCAAAAGAAAGGGCGGGGGGTGAAACACTTTATATCTTTACAGTTCCAAAAAAGGTTGAAAAAAGTAGGTGAAACACTTTACAAAGCATAAACAGCTATATCCATACATGTGATTTTGATGGTGAAGGTGATGATGGTGATAATAGTGACGATGATGATGATGAAGAAAACAATGGATATCTGTTTTGGTTCATGGCAGAGAGAATTCTCTTACATCTGATTAATTTATTGGTAAGTAAAGACGGCTTCTCTGTGAGCAAAAATCCTGAACAGAGCTGCTGTCAAGAGAAAATGACTTGATACTACCTTGACATATCAGTAGGAACTGAGAAATAGATGACTTCCACTGGTATCTGAGAGCTGGCAGAAGAGGGACGGACTGTCTCACTAATAGCCCTATTTCTTCTAGCAAACACTTCAATAAAAGATAGTATATTTGAGGTTCTATGTGTGTCCTTAATTATAAATGAAGTCTGGCCTTTTTGAAATAACAGGGATCAGGAGTCATAAAAACCAATGAGATTTTACAAATGTTTTTGTGTGAGTGTGTGTACAAGTGTATACTCCTACATCAGACCTGCATATACACACAGATATATGCAAAGGTATCCACATGTATCAATATGACCTGCTCACAGATTCATATCTAATGTCTTATCTGCAAGTATCTCTCATACACTCTTCCATTCTGTGATTTGTTTTTTTCTTTCCAAATGACACAGCAGGCTAATTTGGTCCCAGGTGTGTGAACATCATCCTGGAAACTGATGTCATTATATTACTGACACTATTCATAAAGAAACATCAGGAATGACTAACATGTAATGTAGTGGATGCTGCTTTTAAATGCACAAGTTCATGACAACTAAACCTGCTGTTTTTGAATGCTTTGACAAAGGACCAGAATTGGAAATAGTTCTCTTCAATTATTTTAATTAAATTATTTCAGTGAGTGAAATTTAAATAATTTGGCTAATATAAAAATTTTTGGCAGAAATTGAAATTGATACCATGCTGCATAATTTAATTTTTTCTTTGCTTGATGTTTTTTCCTTCATTAACTACACAGAGATAAGGTATAATAAGATAGATGGAGTAGTGGACTAGCTATAAAGAAATACACGTCCAAGAAATATCGTGGGTGATTGGACTAGACATCCACCTAAATATCAGAATTAGCTGGGAAAATAGGACAGATAATCTTAAGCTTCAGATTTAGTTTTGCACAGAGAGGCATATAGATGAGGGAATTTGAGTTGCAAGGAAAATAAACCCAATAAAATGTGCTCAACTATGGATGAGGGGAGATTTGGGTTATTATAGAAACATGACAAACAATTTCATTGACATTAATAACAAGGAGCAGAGTAGAGCTGGATCTCCTGGGACTGGAACTAGATTGTCAGGAACTAATCTCTGTCTCTCTCTGCACACACACACACACACACACACACACACACACACACCATGGTTTCCCTTCCTTCCTTTTTATGACATAATAGGAAATTCCTTCCTTCCTTCCTTCCTTCCTTCCTTCCTTCCTTCCTTCCTTCCTTCCCTCCCTCCCTCCCTCCTCCCTCCCTCCCTTCCTTTACACCTTCCTTCCTTCCTTCCTTCCTTCCTTCTTTTGAATGTGGCTATGATTTGTCTTGGCATAAACTTTGGTCTCAACACTACATGAATCTTTATCTATAGAATAACATGCTACCATATGGGTAATCTCTCTGTCTTCTGGTTCAGTTTCTCAAGAAGAATCCACTGTGCCAATGGATTGTCTAGCCTTGGTTAAATTCAGGTATTACCAATTGTGTTCAGTGAGGTGATGGCTATGAGTATGAAAAAAATATGAGTGTATGAGATATCATGGAATGAATAATTCTTGGGAGCAGACAATATATTTGGGTTCTAGCTCTGGCTCTGCTCTGGCTCTTCTGTGATCTGAGAGTGTGTCCATTTGTCTTTTCTAAGACTTAGCTCATCTTCACAATAATGTCTTCTTGAAGGAGGTCATCAAGAGGATGTAGCTGCTGGTTGGCCCATTCACTGAACCTGGGGAATCAGAAGCTCCCCAACCCCTCCTCTGTCCATGGAATGTACATTCTGCCCACCGTTCCCATAGCCAGTACTGTTTAAGGATGCAAGCTTGAGAGAATAGTGTTCTGTTGAGAATGCATAGTACGTGACTGAACCCAGTTAAGGCCTCTATATAAACTTTTTCAATTCTACTCGGCAGGGGCAGGTATCTATTCATCTTTCAGGCTGCCCAAGACAGGCCTCATAAATTACCACACCTGCTACCTACCGTTCTCAGTGGCCTGTCTTTTTCTTCCATCTCTCACTGGGGGCCCGTTTCAGGTTTCACCTGGGAAGCTTCTGAGGTTTTGAACCAACATGTCTATATTATAATATTTTCTAAGTTTCCTCTTAGCCTGAGATTGGTCAAATCGTTGATATATGTTGAAGAAAGTCCTCACTCTTGGGCTTGTGATAGAATGTAGACAGATAAAGGAGGGGAGAAAATTAGAAATCACACCAATGTTTCTCGCTTAATTTTATGAATTTAGAAATCCAAATTTGCATACCAAAAACCAAGACAAACCTGGTTGTGTTGGGGTCAGTGCAATGTGCGAAGCTAAAAAATTTAAGGCTAGAGCTGAGATACGTGTTTATTTTGTTTAATAAAGGTGATTGCTTATCACAATTTTCAGAAGTACCTGATTTACATGTATCTTTGCAGTAAAGCTGGAGTGAGAAGTTTTTTGTTCTTTTGTGATGGGTTAGAAAAAGTGGTTATGTGTGATTTTTGATCAAGTAGTTAGTTCTGTTATGTTGTGGAAATTAATTGTGGAATTCAGCAAACCTAATTCCCTCCTGTGTGAAATGGGAAACCAGGAGAAGAAAGATCTGTGAGGAGAGTAAGTGAGCTCAGTGCTTTGATGAACAGGCCAGGTGTTAAATTTAATTGCCTCCAGAACAAACCAAAATTTTGCTTTTCAGCATTAATCTCACAATTCCTAATCATGGTGGACTTTTACAGGAGGGAGAAAGGGGATGGTGTATGTGGCAAAACATTCTAAAGAAACATGTTCATGGCAGAGATTTAAATTATTATTTTCTCTTTATTAATAGATTTTTATTATATAAAACATACAGAATTGAGTATAATATATCAAAAACTCATTTCTATCATTCAGTTTCCTCAGATATTAACATTCACCACATTTACTTTCAATTTCATTTAAGAAGCAAAATAACTGCAGATCAAAGTGGAATTCCCAAGGTACCCTCCTTGATCCTGTTTCCTGTTTTTCTCACAAAAATTTAATATCTTAAAATCATTTTGTTTGTCATGGAAAGGGAGAGACAATGTTTATGGCCACATATAATTTCTACATATTCATACATCCATAAACATATACAATATGATATTCCATGTTGCATATTCATGGCTGTCTTGAATGAATGTTTGCAAAATTTATAGAACTGATATCAGCTTTTCATTCTAAATCATGTTTATGGGGAATTATCCGCACAGATGAATATTAGCCGCCATGTATTTATTCATTCTCTTTTTAATGAGTGTTTAAATTGTTTCCATTTTTAAATTACTAGCCACATGAATATTCGTGTTTATATCTCCACAGAGATGTGTGCTAGGGTTTCTCTGTACATTCACAGGTACAGAGGCTGGTTTAAGGATATACACTTTTCCATTTTACCTTTTACTGACCAACTGCTTTCCAAAGAAATTATATTAATTCATGATCCCACCAGTAATGTATATGATATCCTACTTCTTCGTATCTTCACCATTAATTGAAAAGCTCAGGGTTTTAAATTTTGTCAGCATGCTAGATTTTAAAAAATATTTCCCCTTGTCTAATTTGCATTTCCTGAATATCAGTGGAATTAAAATATTTTTATGTCATGAAAAAAGTTGCTGTGGCCGATGTCAAAGAGGTTGCAGCCCTATGTTCTCCTCTAAGATTTTGATGGATTCCTGTCTCACATCGAGATCTTTCATCCATTTGGAGTTTATCTTTGTGTCTGGTGTAAGAGAGTGGTCAAGTTTCACTCTTTTGCATGTAGTTGTCCAATTTCCCAGCACCATTTATTGAAGAGACTGTCTTTTTTCCACTGGATGTTTTTTCCTGCTTTGTCAAAGATTAGTTGCCCAAAGAGCCGAGGGTCCATTTCTGGGTTCTCTATTCTGTTCCATTGGTCTGTGCGTCTGTTTTTGTGCCAGTACCATGCTGTCTTTGTGATCACAGCTTTGTAGTACAGCTCGAAATCCGGCATTGTGATGCCCCCAGCTTTGTTTTTCCTTTTCAACAATTCCTTGGCGATTCGGGGCCTTTTCTGGTTCCACACAAATTTAAGGGCTGTTTGTCGCAGCTCTTTGAAAAATGTCATCGGTATTTTGATTGGGATGGCATTGAAAGTGTAGATTGCTCTGGGTAGCATAGACATTTTAACTATGTTAATTCTTCTGATCCATGAGCTTGGAATGTTTTTCCATCTCTTTGTGTCTTCTTCAATATCTTTCAAGAATGATCTGTAGTTTCTAGAGTATAGATCCTTTACCTCTCTGGTTAAGTTAATTCTGAGATATCATATGATTTTTGGCGCTATTGTAAATGGAATCGATTCCCTAATTTCTCTTTCTTCAGTCTCATTGTTCATGTATAGAAATGCAACTGATTTCTCGGGGCTCCTGGGTGGCTCAGTCATTAAGTGTCTGCCTTCGGCTCAGGGAGTGATCCCAGAGTCCTGGGATCGAGCCCCACATCAGGCTCTTCCACTGGGAGCCTGCTTCTTCCTCTCCCACTCCCTCCCCTGCTTGTGTTCCCTCTCTTGCTGGCTGTCTCTCTCTTTGTCAAATGAACAAATAAAATCTTAAAAAAAAATGCAACTGATTTCTGAACATTGATTTTGTATCCTGCCACATTACTGAATTGCTCTAAAAGTTCCAGTAATTTCGGGGTAGAGTCTTTTGGGTTTATGGTTTCACTCATTTATGGAACATAAGAAATAGCAGGGAGATCGGTAGGAGAAGGAAGGGAAGAATGAAGGGGGGGGGTAAACAGAAAGGGGAATGAACCATGAGAGACTATGGACTCTGGGAAACAAACTGAGGGCTTCAGAGGGGAGGGGGTGAGGGATTGGGATAGGCCAGTGATGGGTATTAAGGAGGGCACATATTGCATGGTGCACTGGGTGTTATACGCAAATAATGAATCATGGAACACTACATCAAAAACTAAGGATTACTGTATGGTGACTGACATAACATAATAAAAAATTATTATTAAAAAATATATTTTTATGGATTTGTTGGCTATTCTTGTTTCGTTTTCTATAAATTGCCTTTTTTTAGAACTTGCTAATTTTCCACTGAATTATCTATGTTTTTCATTAAGATTTATAAAGTATTTAAAAAGTTGTTGATGCTTGTTCTTCATTAGTAATTTTTAAAACTTTATAGTGTTTTCTCTGGTTCAAGAAATTGTAATGTGCTCACATTTATAAATATTTCCCTTTACATAACCTGCCATTCAGGAATTCTTGAAAAATATTTTCAGAGGCCATAAAACATGCTGTCTTATACTTACTTAGTAAATTTTAAATATAAACATTTAAATATTAAAGTAAATATTTAAACCCATCTGAAATACTTTATGTGAAATGTAAGAATTTTTTTTCCACAATAATAACTGATATAATTGAGTAATCTGAAATTTCCTACTGACTTTTAATGCTACTACTGTCCTAAATTAAATTCATATACAAGCGTTTTTCTCTTTCTGGGTTCATTATTGTAAAATGATAATTAGTAAGTTTAATCCTACTACCTAGTTTGTACCTAATTTGTTCTTTATTTTTCTTTTTACTTTCTATATAAATTTGTGACTGGGGCTATTCCAAAAAGTTGAAATAATTCAACTTTTATAATTCATTATAATTATGTTAATTTGGAGACATTTCCATCTTTGTGACATTGAATCCTGTCTTCCATAACCATGGTATATATCTCCATTTGTTTGAGTCTTGAATTAAATCTTCACATCTTTCAGTGGATGTATTGATAGGCATCTCATAGTAATGTTATTTGGTAAATAGGCATTATTGTTATTGCATTGGCTATTATGAGCTAATAAGAATGCTATCATTATTTGAAAAGTGAACTTTTATTGGAAAGACTAGGAAATGGTCTACATTTTGCTAAGTGTTACCTTGACATCCTTTGTAGAAATTATATTTTGTGCAAGTAGGGATCATTTTGTTTCTTTATTTCCAAGTAATATACATTTCATTTCTTTTTATTTGTCTTATGACTCTGGCTAGGATTTATAGTAACATTTTGTAATTTTATTATACATTACTTGGGGTTTTCCATACGGATATTTCTATCACCTGCACATAGGGGCTGTGTCATTTCTTCATTTCTGCTCTATATGTCTTTTATTTCCTTCTTTTGGCTTATTATGCTGGCTAGTACTTTCATTACTATGTTAAATAGCTGTGGTGAGAGTGGACATCTTTGAGTTGTTCTTGATATTAGGGGGTAAGCATTCAGTCTTCACAAACATGTAAGATGTTAGCTTAGGTATTTTTGAAGATGCTTTTATCTGTTTGAGGAATGTCCCCTATATTCCAAGTATAGAGCTATCCCTCCCCACTTAGTTTATCCTTCCTTCTAGGTCATGTAGAAATTCAGCTTCTCCAAAGAACTTTTCCTGGTTTCCATAATCTCTATACTCCTGATATGTTTATCATTATGCAGTTTGGCAAATATTGAAGTCTAGTGCTTTGCCGTCTTATTGTTTTATGTGTTGCCTTCCATTTAGTCTGTACCTGACAAAAGAAATTAAAATCTGAGAGTGTAATTCAAGTATCAGTATTGTTTAAACCACTCTATTCGGTACCAATATGCAGCTAAGTATTAGCACAAAAGTTGTCCTAAAGCAGTAGTTCTCATGCCTTACCATGTGTAAGAATTATTGGGAGGGCTTGATCAAACTGATTTCTGGGTTCACCCTGCAGAGTTTCAGATTTGGTAGAAATCTAGATATATGAAACCCAGATATTTCTATCTCTAACAAGTTCCCAGGTGTCCCTGATGCTGCAGGTCTGGGGACCATATTTTGGGTGAGTGGTCCCAAAGAACTCTACTCCAGCACTAGTGTTCCAGTAGAAAGCATTGAACAGAAAGTACTAGCACAGTAAACGTGTATGATGGAGATCCTATGATGATAATTTACACTATAAAAGAAATAAACTTCGCTTGGTGTGTTGCTTTTACAAAACACTTCCATACCAGATATATATTTTGATGCGATCATGTGATTTTGATAGTAATAATATATCCATTTTTTTTACAACGGTAATTTGGAACTCATGGAAGTTGAGAGGATTCCCCAAAGTTGCACAGTAAATAAATTGCAGATTCAGTCTTAAATCTAGATTCTGTTTTTTTCACTTGATAGACTCAAATAAATGCTTCCATGAGCATTACTGTATTTTACTCCTCTTGGAATCTCAGGAGATAAGATGGACAGGTATTGGTTTCTCCATTTTATAGATGAAGAAATTGATATGTAGAAAGATGACAATCTTGACCAAGCACAAACAGGCCCGAGTTTTAGCTTCAACTGTTTTCACATTTTGTATTACCACATTTTAGTGGCATACCAAGGTAGAAGGCAGTTGGGAGGGACTCACACCTGGTATAAGCAATAAGAGGATGTAATGTCTTTAAATAGTTTAACAACTTTTAATTTATCTGTTTTTTATTATTACCACCTGTTGGAAATTCTATGCAACTGCAGTGTTAAAATATTCTTCCTGTTAGAGTATAATGCTCTTACTGTCCCAATGTCATATATGCCACTACTCTGTTTCATAAGGGTTACTGTCTTCAGGAGAAGCCAATAAAAATACAAGCAGGACTCACATTGCCCAGTTCTGAAATGTACACATTTCAGCGACACAGTTCAGTAAAATAACACCAGCACCCCAACAACATGGCTCAAATTTCAATTACCACAGTGTATTAACTGTGAATAATTGCATAACTGCTAGCTTTCCAGTCAACAAGCCACTATGTAAATAACAGATGCACACATATTCAGTGACCAATCACATCACTCCTTTCAAGGTCTGTCAGTGATTGGCCACAGCACATCTGTTACTCAGTTCTACACAGCAAAGCATGTGGTTGTATTGCCTCCTCTTGTCCCAGTGATAAACCCACTGTGAAATTAAAAACAAAAACAAAACAAAACAAAAGCCATATTTGAAAGGGGAAATTGGCCAACAAAGATGAAAGCGCATCTTTGGTAAAGCTGGAAGTGAAATTCAAATCTATTATCAATGGAGGTATAGAAGAAATGGCTGACTGTGGGAATGTTCACATTACCACTATTCTCTATATAGGCAGCAAGAAGAACTAAGTAAATGTGAATTTATTAACAAAAATGATGGAGATATCTCAGAGAAGATATCCTGACAGAAAAAACTTCACCTTAAAGGAGCTCTAGGAGATATTTCATGACATTAGAAATGCAAAAGATCAAACATTGGAAGCTTATTCAAACTGGGAAGGGATTATTCACCCTTCTATTATTACCATTCACCAAAACACAGAAAAGATGCTTACTCCAAATCATAAATTATATGATGAGAAGGCAAGCACTATTCAAACGACCTTTGGTAAGTTTTTTATAAAGAAATAAAACATTAATTCTTAATGTTTTTAATATTTCAAAATATGTACTAAATAACTATAATTTATTTAAACATATTCTATGTATTCATAATCTACACTCGGAGAGTTGGAAGTGTTTTGACAAAACTTTTAAGGGTCAGAGAGCAATTATAATTTTTCCCATGATTATTAAAACTTTCACATGGTTTCAGCTTGCATGGTTTTATGGTCTCTTATCATTGTACAAAGTGAGAATTGCCTAGGATTAAATAAATGTTGTCAAAGAAAATCTTTATCCTTTGTGAAGAGACCTGACTGTATTCATGACAGTCATTAATCTCTATCAGTAGGAAGTGGATAGAAAAGTTTTAATATCTTATCAGAGCCATCCTATTTTCATTTTTTGAGTAATGTGTTGGATTCCTGACATAATTCCATTACCAAAGAAGGAACCACAGCTTTGCCACTTATTAGTATAAACAACTTTTAAATACTTCAAGCCCACAGAAAACTATAGAAAACAGTTCAGGAGTGCCTGGATGGTTCAGTCAGTTAAATGTCTGACTCTTGGTTTTGTCTCTGGTCATGATCTCATGGGTCGTAAGATCAAGCCCTGAGTCATGCTCCATGCTCAGCAGCTAGTCTGCTTGAAGATTCTCTCCCTCTGGCTCTTCCCCTGCTCACACGCTCTCTCCCTCAAATAAACAAATCTTGAAAAAAAAATAAAAGTAAACAGGACAACAAATAACCGTCTTAAATACTAACTCTGTACTATATTTTTGTCTTGTTTTATTACACTTGAAGAAGTAAAACAGTATAGATAGATTGTAGTTGAAACTTCGTCTACCCTTCTGCCTTCTAACCCAGAGGTAATCACTACCCTGAATTTGTTGTGCATTGAGATAGGAGAAGTGTTTATAATCCTATGTTTTGAAAGAAGCATTAGCTTTGGGATGAGACAGTTGTGTTTATTCCCAGGATCACCCATCTGTTAGCTGGGGACGAGCCTCTTACCTTCGCTGAGCCTCAGTTTTGTCATGGATGAAACGGAAATAATCCTACCCATCTCACAGAGTTGAATAAGGATGAGAAATACCTGATATAAAGCTTTTCACATTTAGAAAATTCTCAGTATGTATTAGATATTAGCCTTACTATTGTTCTCGTTTTGTCTGCTCTCCACTCCAGAGAGTTCAATTTGGAGAGACGCTTGCCATGCTTCCTGACTCTGGGTTGTGCCATCTCTTGAGCTAAACCGTAGCTGTTGCCTGAACCAGTGCTGTTATTCCTCACTTTGCTCTTCTCTTCCTGTTTTGCAAACCTCTGTGGCTAAATGGTTCACTGCAGTCTCAGAAGCAGTCCTGCCCAGAAGCTGACAGTCTCCCTACAGCAGAATAATAGAAAGTGAAGTTCTGGGGTGGGAATCCTGCATTAAAGAGAAAATGATTCTGTATCCGCATTGGAGGTTGGACCCCTTGTCAGCTTGTATACACATCAGGCAGCTTACCATCTGCGGCATCATCCCCCTGCCTCCAAAGTGGTGGGAGAGTTTGCTGAATGCTTTTGTGTGGCGTCAAGTACTGTTTGCTCTCTGCTTGTCACAGCCCTGTAGTCAGGTTTAAACAAAAATGGAAGGGGCATCCCCAGGCATTCCTGGCACTGGAAAATTTGCTTCAGCATCAACACAGCTAGAGGGGCATTTTGAAAATTTCCTTTTCTGAAAGCAAGCCTCCTTGGTTTCCTCCTACAGACTTTACTGGCAGTCTGGGCCCATTCCAGCTAATCAATAAATAAAGCCCAGTTAAGCCACATTTATTTCTAGAGCAAATAGCAATCACTGTATTACTGTGGAAGCTCAGGCCCCGTCTATCAGCTGAATCAGTAAACAATGAATGTCGGGGCTTTGAGAATCCATTCTGAAGGGAAAGGGCTGCCTCAAAGGCAGGGAAATGGGCCAGATCACTTAGATTTATATGTTGCTTAATTATCTGGAGAATAAGCTCAACTCTGCATCATTTAAAATGTACAGGTACCTGCTTCTTTGATGTACTGTTTTTCCCCAGTCTTTGGTGTTGTTCATGTTTTTTATCTTTTAATGATTGTATAGCAATTAATAACTTTAAAGAAAAACATTTGATAATTGCTTACTATCTCAGGCACTTTTGAATATTTTATCTCATTTAATTCTCAAATCTCCACTGACTAGAAAAGAACCCAAGTGTACACTTGTAATAAAGTGTGTATTTATTATTCAATCCCTGGTTTGTTAAAATGGTTTGTTTACTTGATTTATCCTTTCCACTACGCTGCAGTCTACCTAAGGGCAGAGAACAGGTCATGTTCAACTTGTAGCTTTCATAGAACCTTGCTTGGTAAGTGCTCAGTAAATACTTATTGCTTAAATGGACTAAAGAATTAAGATTAATGTGGAGATTCATCTTAGAAGTAATTATCGTATTTCCATACTTGTACTCCCTGAAAATAACAGCACATGATTTTTATTCTGATGGAGTGGAGTCAAGAGACACTGCTACAGAACAACTCAGTAACCTTGGCCAAGTTATAGCTACTTCACTTCTTTGGGCTTTACTTTCTTCCTGAGAGGAAGAAAAGATACTTTGTTAATGCCCCTTTTAGTTGTAAACTTCTGTGTAATATTCTTTGGAAAGAATTGAAATGAGGTGCTTTTTCTTTTGTAATTTTACTCTTAAGTATCCTTTTTATTATAATGATACCATGATACAGATTACTGCAGGATCAAATGTAGAGAAATATCAGTTATACTAGATCTGGGGAAGGGATAATTATATCTTCTTTCTGTGAAAATCCAGAATCCTTTGGCCCCACTTCGCCATTACCAACAAATAGAGTAACAGTCATGTAAAAGTTTCTCATGCAGGAGGAGGAGGTTAAGATGGCAGAGGAGTAGGGGACCCCTTTTTCAGCCGGTCCCCTGAGTTGAGCTGGATAGGTACCAGACCAGCAGGAACATCCACGGAATCAGCCTGAGATGCAGGAAGATACATCTGGATCTCTACAAATGAACATCTCCAGCGCTGAGTATCGAGGTACGAAGCGGGGAGCCGGGAAACCGCGCACAGATATCGGAAGCTAAACAGAAGGGGGAGGGAGCCGCTGTGTCAGGGCACTCGGAAGCAGTAGCCACCTGCACAGGGGAGCGGACGGACCGCGGACCCGCACGCTTGAGACAGCAGACTGAGAACGGGAGCTCCGGGAGCGCACGCGGGACGGCTGGCGGTTGGCGGGTCACCTGCACAGGGGAGCAGGTGGACTCGCGGACGGCACCCGCGAGACAGCAGACTTAGAACGCGAGCTCCAGGAGCGCGCGCGCAGGGCGGCTGGCGGGCCACCTGCACCGGGGAGCGGGCGGACCGCGGACCCGCACTCTGGAAACGGCAGACTGAGTCCGTGAGCCGGGAGCGTGCACCACCAAGCATCTCACGGAGCTCCGGAGCTCCGGTGTGCTCACTGGATCGAGGCTGAGACCGGGAGCTCCGGGAGCGTCCGCGGGGCGGCTGGCAGCTGGAGGGCCACCTGCACGGGGCAGCAGGCAGACTCGCGGTCAGCACCCGCGAGACACCAGTCTGAGATGGGGAGCTCCGGGAGCCCGCGCGGGGCGGCTGGCGACTGGCGGCTGGCGGGGCACAAAGGACAGAGACGTGCCGGCCCTGGAAGTGAGGGCTGGGACGCCGGGTGTGGGGCGCACAGCCCGGGATGCTGCAGGGTTGAGCAGCACCAACAGAAACAGAGTTAAAGTGGCCAGAACATCAGTGGAGAACGATCCGCGATCCCTCTGTTCTGAGACAGAGGCTGAATTTCAGCCGCTGCTGCTCTCTCAGAAGAGGCATAGCAAACCGCCAGGGAAAGCCGCCAGAGAACAAAAGCCCGGAAATACCGGCTCACAGGGTGCCCATCCCCATCCCCCCTCGCAAGGGACACAGAGACTCTACCCAAACAGGGTTTTCTGAGTACCTGCAGGCAGGCCCCTCCCCCAGAAGGCAGGCTGAAAAATCAAGAAGCCCACAACCCGGAGCGCCTGAGTGGCGCAGTCACCAAGCACCTGTCTTCGGATTAGGGTGTGATCACAACGCTCCGTAAGGAGTCCTTCATCGGGCTTCTCCACCGGGAACCTGCTTCTTCCTCTCCCACTCCTCTGCTTGGGTTCCCTTTCTTGCTGACTGTCTCTCTCTCTCTCAAATAAATAAATAAACTCTTTAAGGAAGAAGCCCACATCCCTAAGATCTCTATAAAACAAGGGCGCACGGCCTGGGTCCCAGTCAACACTTGGGCTCTGGACAACCCTGCAATCTCTCTTCATCAGAATGACGAGAAGGAGAAGTCCCCCCCAGCAAAGAAAAGATAATGAGTCTGTGGCCTCTGCCACAGAATTGGCCTCGGCCACAGAATTAATACATATGGATGTATCCCAATTATCAGAAATGGAATTCAGAGCAACAATGGTCAAGATGATGAGTAAACTTGAAAAAAGCATCAGAGAAAGCGTTGCTGAGAATATAGAATCCCTAAGGGCAGAAATGAGAGCGAATCTGACAGAAATTAAAAATTCTATGGGCCAAATACAGTCAAAACTAGAGGCTCTGACGGCCAGGGTCACCGAGGCAGAGGAACGCGTTAGCGAATTGGAGGATGGGTTAGTAGAAGAAAAAACGAAAATAGAAGCTGGTCTTAAAAAAATCCACGCCCACGAATGTAGATTACGGGAGATTACTGACTCTATGAAACGATCCAATGTCAGAATCATCGGCATCCCTGAAGGGGTGGAGAAAAACAGAGGTCTAGAAGAGATATTTGAACAAATTGTAGCTGAAAACTTCCCTAATCTAGCAAGGGAAACAAGCATTCGTGTCCAAGAGGCAGAGAGGACCCCATCCAAGCTCAACCAGGACAAACCTACGCCACGGCATGTCATAGTGCAATTCGCAAATATTAGATCCAAGGATACAGTATTGAAAGCGGCCAGGGCAAAGAAATTTCTCACGTACCAAGGCAAAGGTATCAGGATTACGTCAGACCTGTCTACAGAGACCTGGAATGAGAGAAAGGCTTGGGGGGGCATTTTTAAAGCTCTTTCAGAGAAAAACATGCAGCCAAGGATCCTTTATCCAGCAAAGCTGTCATTCAGAATTGATGGAGAAATAAAGACGTTCCAAAATCGCCAATCATTAACCAATTTCGTAACCACGAAACCAGCCCTACAGGAGATATTAAGGGGGGCTCTATAAAGGTAAAAAGGCCCCAAGAGTGATACAGAGCAGCAAGTCACAACCGATACAAAGACTTTAAAGAGAAATGGCATCATTAAAATCATATCTGTCAATAATCTCTATCAATCTAAATGGCTTAAACTCTCCCATAAAACGCCACAGGGTTGCAGATTGGATAAAAAGACATGACCCATCCATTTGCTGTCTACAAGAGACTCATTTTGAACCCAAAGATGCATTCAGACTTAGAGTAAGGGGATGGAGTACCATCTTCCACGCAAATGGACCTCAAAAGAAAGCTGGAGTAGCAATTCTCATATCAGATAGACTGGATTTTAAACTAGAGGCCATAGAGAGAGATACAGAAGGGCACTATATTATTCTTAAAGGAAGTATTCAACAAGTGGATATGACAATTATTAATATATATGCCCCCAACAGGGGAGCAGCAAGATACACAAGCCAACTCTTAACCAAAATAAAGAGACATATAGATAAGAACACAGTAATAGTAGGGGACCTCAACACCCCACTATCAGAAATAGACAGAACACCCTGGCAAAAACTAAGCAAAGAATCAAAGGCTTTGAATGCCATACTCGACGAGTTGGACCTCATAGATATATATAGAACACTACACCCCAGAACCAAAGAATACTCATTCTATTCAAATGCCCATGGAACATTCTCAAGAATAGATCATGCTCTGGGACACAAAACAGGTCTCAGCCAATACCAAAAGATTGAAATTATCCCCTGCATATTCTCAGACCACAACGCTCTGAAATTGGAACTCAACCACAAGGAAAAACCTGGAAGAAACTCAAACACTTGGAGGCTAAGAACCATCCTGCTCAAGAATGACTCGATAAACCAGGAAATCAAAAAACAAATTAAACAATTTATGGAGACCAACGAGAATGAATACACAACGGTCCAAAACCTATGGGATACTGCAAAGGCAGTCCTAAGGGGGAAATACATAGCCATCCAAGCCTCACTCAAAAGAATAGAAAAATCTAAAATGCAGTTTCTATATTCTCACCTCAAGAAACTGGAACAGCAACAGAGGGACAGGCCTAACCCACTGACAAGGAAGGAGTTGACCAAGATTAGAGCAGAAATCAATGAATTAGAGACCAGAACCACAGTAGAGCAGATCAACAGGACTAGAAGCTGGTTCTTTGAGAGAATCCATAAAATTGATAGACCACTGGCAAAACTTGTCCAAAAACAAAGAGAAAGGACTGAGATTATTAAAATTATGACTGAAAAGGGAGAGGTCACGACCAGCACCATTGAAATTGCAAGGATTATTAGAAACTTTTATCAACAGCTATATGCCAAAAAACTAAACAATCTGGAAGAGATGGAGGCCTTCCTGGAAACCTATAAACTACCAAGACTGAAACAGGAAGAAATAGATTTCTTAAATAGGCCAATTAACTATGAAGAAATTGAGTCAGTGATAAACAACCTTCCAAATAATAAAACTCCAGGCCCAGACGGTTTTCCTGGGGAATTCTACCAAACATTCAAAGAAGAAATAATACCTATTCTCCTAAAGCTATTTCAAAAAATAGAAACAGAAGGAAAGCTACCAAACTCATTCTATGAGGCTAATATTACCTTGATCCCCAAACCAGGCAAAGACCCCCTCAAAAAGGAGAATTACAGACCGATTTCTCTAATGAATATGGATGCCAAAATCCTCAACAAGATCCTTGCTAATAGAATCCAACAGTACATTAAAAGGATTATCCATCATGACCAAGTGGGATTCATACCTGGGATGCAAGCATGGTTCAACACTCGCAAATCAATCAATGTGATACATCATATCAACAAGAAAAGACTCAAGAACCATATGATCCTCTCAATTGATGCAGAAAAAGCATTTGACAAAATACAGCATCCTTTCCTGATTAAAACCCTTCAGAGTGTAGGAATAGAGGGTACATTTCTCAATCTCATAAAAGCCATCTATGAAAAGCCTACTGCAAGCATTATTCTCAATGGGGAAAAGCTGGAAGCCTTTCCCTTAAGATCAGGAACACGACAAGGATGCCCACTCTCGCCACTATTATTCAACATAGTACTAGAAGTCCTTGCAACAGCAATCAGAAGACAAAAAGGGATCAAAGGTATCCAAATCGGCAAAGAAGAAGTCAAACTGTCTCTCTTTGCAGATGACATGATACTCTATATGGAAAACCCAAAGGAATCCACTCCCAAACTATTAGAAGTTATAGAACAATTCAGTAAGGTGGCAGGATACAAAATCAATGCCCAGAAATCAGTTGCATTTCTATACACGAATAACGAGACTGAAGAAAGAGAAATTAGGGAATCCATCCCATTTACAATAACACCAAAAACCATGCGTTACCTTGGAATTAACTTAACCAGAGACGTAAAGGACCTATATGCTAGAAACTATAGATCACTTTTGAAAGATATTGAGGAAGACATAAAAAGATGGAAAAATATTCCATGCTCATGGATTGGAAGAATTAACATAGTTAAAATGTCCATACTACCCAGAGCAATCTACACTTTCAATGCTATCCCGATCAAAATACCGAGGACATTTTTCAAAGAACTGGAACAAATAGTCCTTAAATTTGTATGGAACCAGAAAAGGCCCCGAATCTCCAAGGAACTGTTGAAAAGGAAAAACAAAGCTGGGGGCATCACAATGCCGGATTTCGAGCTGTACTACAAAGCTGTGATCACAAAGACAGCATGGTACTGGCACAAAAACAGACACATCGACCAATGGAACAGAATAGAGAACCCAGAAATGGACCCTCGGCTCTTTGGGCAACTAATCTTTGATAAAGCAGGAAAAAACATCCGGTGGAAAAAAGACAGTCTCTTCAATAAATGGTGCTGGGAAAATTGGACAGCTACATGCAAAAGAATGAAACTTGACCACTCTCTCACACCATACACAAAAATAAACTCCAAATGGATGAAAGACCTCAATGTGAGACAGGAATCCATCAAAATTCTAGAGGAGAACATAGGCAACAACTTCTATGACATCGGCCAGAGCAACCTTTTTCACGACACATCTCCAAAGGCAAGAGAAATAAAAGATAAAATGAACTTATGGGACTTTATCAGGATAAAGAGCTTCTGCACAGCCAAGGAAACAGTCAAAAAAACTAAGAGACAGCCCACGGAATGGGAGAATATATTTGCAAAGGACACCACAGATAAAGGACTGGTATCCAAGATCTACAAAGAACTTCTCAAACTCAATACACGAGAAACAAATAAACAAATCATAAAATGGGCAGAAGATATGAACAGACACTTTTCCAATGAAGACATACAAATGGCTAACAGACACATGAAAAAATGTTCAAAATCATTAGCCATCAGGGAAATTCAAATCAAAACCACACTGAGATACCACCTTACGCCAGTTAGAATGGCAAAGATAGACAAGGCAAGAAACAACAATTGTTGGAGAGGATGTGGAGAAAGGGGATCCCTCCTACATTGTTGGTGGGAATGCAAGTTGGTACAGCCACTCTGGAAAACAGTGTGGAGGTCCCTTAAAAAGTTAAAAATTGAACTACCCTATGACCCAGCCATTGCACTACTGGGTGTTTACCCCAAAGATACAGACGTAGTAAAGAGAAGGGCCATATGCACCCCAATGTTCATAGCTGCATTGTCCACAATAGCCAAATCATGGAAGGAGCCGAGATGCCCTTCAACAGATGACTGGATTAAGAAGCTGTGGTCCATATATACAATGGAATATTACTCAGCTATCAGAAAGAACGAATTCTCAACATTTGCTGCAACATGGACGGCACTGGAGGAGATAATGCTAAGTGAAATAAGTCAAGCAGAGAAAGACAATTATCATATGATTTCTCTCATCTATGGAACATAAGAACTAGGATGATCGGTAGGGGAAGAAAGGGATAAAGAAAAGGGGGGTAATCAGAAGGGGGAATGAAACATGAGAGACTATGGGTTATGAGAAACAAATTGAGGTCCTCAGAGGGGAGGGGAGTGGGGCAATGGGATAGACTGGTGATGGGTATTAAGGAGGGCACGTATTTCATGGTGCACTGGGTGTTATACGCAACTAATGAAGCATCGAGCTTTACATCGGAATCCGGGATGTACTGTATGGTGATTAACATAATATAATAAAAAAATCATTAAAATTGAAAAAAAAATAAATTAGATATTTTACAAAAAAAAAAGTTTCTCATGCAGTGATTTCATTTGAAGAACATATAACTGAGAATTAGGATTTAACTATAGATCCTTCCTGGCAGTTGTAATTTAATAATGCATAGGTACAATTATTTGTATGTAATTAATTCAATTAAAATATTCTTGTTCACCATAGCATGGCTTTTGGAATATTTAATAAATTTATTGTATGTGTACGTATATACATATATGTGTATATATGTATATGTAATATGTATATATACATGCAATATGTAATATGTGTATGTGATATGAATAAATATTCAAGCTCAAACATTAATATTTATTCACTTATTTTGGTAGAAGATATTTTCACCTGTTCAAATCATATAATTTGAATTTTACAGACACGCTATGATGCTGGGTAGAGTCATGAACCTGTTGCTTCCAATGCCAGACTTGTGTATCCATAAGACAATGTGCAGCATGAGCTCAACAGCAGGTGAGTGCTCCAAGCTGATCTGCAGCATGACTGCTTATGTCTTTGAGGTACACTCAGGGACTTCCCAACAGTGATTTGTTGTTTATATCTCCTGGAACCTAGTTTTCAAGTTAGAGATAAAAAAAAATTTTTTTAACTGGGTAAAAATCCACCTAGCCATTTTTTTTTCACTTGAAGAAAATAAACAGATTAACGTCTCTTATGTAAGCGTGTTTCTGTCTTTTACTACAGCACAGGAAAATGCCAGCGAAGTGATAGCATATTTTTAAATACTTTGGCTTCAATGCAGAGAGTATTTTGGCAAGGAGCAAGTCAAAATGTGGAGGGCCCAGAGAGGAGAGGCAAAGGCAGTAAGGGATAAACTCAAAAGCTGAGGGTGGCTTGGGCAACAGGGCATGTACCTGTAAAGTGGAGAGAAGCAAGTACATTTGGGGACGTTGGACTTGTAGAATTCATTGTACTTGGTGTTGAATAGGAATTGGAGTAAAGCCTCAAAGATGACTGCAGTGTATCTGGCTTGAGTCTTATACAGGCAAATTGAATCCATCTGGATATAAAATTTGATGTATTATATACAAATTTGAACTGATTAGCCCTAATCTTTAAATTCTTCATTCTTTGTTAATTTTTGTCTACTTCTTAGGGCAAAATCAAAGAGATGTATTCAAGTTTCTTTCTTTTTTACTTTTTGTTACTTGGGGGACAATATTTCTTTTTTTTTTTTTACTTTATTATAAATAATCCTCTTCTTGCTAGTTAATGAATTTTTAATATTGTTAAAATTAATGTTGACTTTTTTGTTTATCTCCATTTGCCTAAGAAAAACACATGTTGGGTATTTCTTTGTCTTTTGCTTCTCATCATTTATTTTGAGAATATTTGTGGTTTAATGGAAACATTTTATGAGAATATTTTTTGTTTTAACGGATAGACTTGATTTTAGTTTAGTTACATAGTTATGATTTTTCCTTTTATATTTTTACAACTTTTTTATAAGAAGTATGCTTTCTTTGTATATTTTATGGTGTTTAAATATATTGAGTTAGGTTCCAAAATATCATTGTATAATCTATATTCTTCGATTGTCAAGATAAACCAATAAAATGTACGTTTTCATTCCTCTTCAAAAATGAGGAATTAGTATACTCCATACTAGTGGTTATAAACCTAGGCTAACTGGTAGAATCACCACAGATGCTTTTAAAAATCCCAATGCTCAAGCTAAACTTCATACCAATTCAGTCAGAAACTTGAAAGTGGAATCTTGGCATCCACATTAAAAAAACAAAACACAAAAAGCGCAATAACAACAAAACCTCCTCAAATGATTCCAGTGTTCGAAGGTGGAACAACAGTGCACTGCTCCTCTTTCTACTCTCTTTTATGTCCTCCTTTGCTTATTCATCATGCAAATCCAATCCAATCCTTTTGTGTCAGTGACCAACTAGAATAAGCTCCATCAAAACTTAGCGTCTTAAAGCAGTCATCATCATATTCTATCTCAGGATGCTGTGGGTTAGGAGTTTGGACAGGGTTCAGTGAGAACTTTTATTGCACATAGCATTGCAGAGATGACTTGGTGATATTTTACTGGCAGATGGGCTGGTCTGGAAAATTCAAGATGGCTTTCCTCACATGCCAGCATTTTGGCAGTGATGAATGGAAGGCTGGACTCAACTGGGATTACCTAACAAAGCACAAGACTGTGGCTTCTCCGGCATGTTTTGTGCGTGTGTGTACGCATGTTTTGAGTAACAACTTTAGAATATTCTTTCTGTCCTATGGCAATTCAAATATTTTGCTACAGTTTTATTTATTTTTGTTTTTATATTTTTAAAAATTTTATTTATTTGTCAGAAAGAGAGAGAATGTACAAGCAGGGAGAGTGGCAAGAAGAGGGAGAAGCAGGCTCCCTGCTAAGCAAGGACCCCAATGTGGGACTTGATCTCAGGACCCTGGGATCATGACCTGAGCCTAACTCAGATGCTTAACTGACTGAGCCACCCAGGCATCCCTTTTGCTACAATTTTAAAATCAAGAGCATAATTTTTATTTTGCATAGAACACTTCTACTGAAATAAAATAGCTTCAGTTTTTATATTCAGATATTTTTGTTTTAATTTTCTTTCTAATTCTAGAAATTTTCTTAAAGTGTGTCCTCGTGATGTGATGAACACTCAGTGTTATACAAAACTTATGAATTATTGAACTCTACATCTAAAACTAATAATGCACTATATTTTGGCTAATTGAATTTAAATTAAAAAATGTGTGTCCTCATTACTTCCTCTGTGGTAAATATTCTGATTTCTTTCTCATGAAGTCTTTTTTAAATGTAAACCTTTAATTACAATATAACATACACAGAATTGCACAAATTACAAGTGCATTAGCAAGTTGAATTTTCAAAACATGAATTACCCAAGAGAAAAGGAAATATACACCCATAAAAAGATGTTCATAGCAGCTTTATTTGTGATAGCCATTCAGAAGTCCATCAACAGGTGACAGTATAAATAAATAATGACATTCATTCAGAAGAATACTATTCATAAATAAAAACAAACTATTTATTGATGCATGCAACATGGATGAATCTGAGAATAATTACACTGAGTATAAAAAGAGAAAAAAGAGCAGACTGAGTGATTATATTTCTATAAAACTCTAGAGAATGTGAATTAATTTTTATAGTGACAGGAAACAGATCAGTAGATGCTGTATTGGCATGTGGAAGGAAAGGACAGGAAGGAGGAGTCTGTTCTGTAACTGGATTGTGGTGATGACTTCATTGGTCATACATTTGTCAGAACTTATCCAATTGTACAATTTAAATATTTGTATTTCTCAGTTATACCTCAGCAAAGTTATTTTGTTTTAAGATGTACAAGATCTCTATAATGCACATCTAGATGAAGATGCAAATTACTGCATATACCAGAGAAGCCCCCCTCATTCCTTTTTCTAGCCACTATCTTCCTCCATGTCATCAAGGGTAACCATATTTGGATTTTTAACTCCATGTATTAGATATGTTTATATTTGAGCTTTATATAAATGGAGTTGTACAACATGTGCATTTTTGTCTGCTTTATTTTGGTCAACAATATGGTTGTGAGAATCATCTATGTGTTGCATTTGTTATTTGTCACTTTATTTTATTAATAAAATTTGCATATCAATTATCCTGTTCTTTGACATTTGAGTGGGTTCAGTCTTGGCTCTTATGAATCATGCTGCTATGAACATTATACATGCCTTTTGTATGTTTTTCTATTGTATACATATCTAGACGTAGCATTGGTAAGTGATAGTAGGTATATCACATAGTAGGTGTTGTTTCAATAGTTAAGAAACTGCCAGACTGTTTTCCAAAGTGTTTATACCATGTTTATTCCAGTCAATAGTGTCTGAGATTTTATATTCCCTATATTTTTACTGGCACTTGGTCTGGTCAACCTTATTTATTTTAAATATTCTGATAGGTTTGTAGGGTTATCTCATTAAGGTTTTAATTTTGATTTCTGTAATGATTAAAGATATTGAGAATATTTTTATGTGTATATTTGCCATCTGTATATTTTCTTTAGCAAAGTATCTGTTGAAATCATCTTTTGGCCCTCTTTTCTAGAGTTATCTACTTATTAGTAAGTTCCAATAATTCTGTAAATGTTTAAGATATAAGAATTTTATCAAATATAAGGTTTGCAATATTAGTTTCCCTGTTTATAGCTTGACTTTTTATTCTCTTAAGAGTATCTGCTGAAAAGCAGAAGTTCCTTATTTTGGTGAAATTCAATTTGTAATTTATTTTCTTATGTGGCTCATGCTTACGGTGTCTTATCTAAGAAATCATTGCCTACGTTTTTCTCTTATGTTTTACTTTAGAAGTTTTTTTAACTTTAATGGGGTACCTGGGTGTCTCACTTGGTTAAGCGTCCAACTCTTGATCTTAGCTCAGGTCTTGATCTCGGGGTTGTGAGTGCAAGCCCCCTATGGAGCTCGTTTAGGGGAAAAAAAAGACGTTTTTTAGCTTTAGGATTTACATTTAGATCTTTAATCCATTTTGAGTTAATTTTGTGTATACTGTGAGGTATGAATTTAGGTTCCTTTTTTGCTTGTGATATCCAATAATTCTGCCACCATTTGTTTAAGAGTATTTTCCACAGAATTGGTTTTGCGTCTTTACCAAAATCAATTGAGTGTGCATTTGTGTAGTTTTTGATTTTTTTGTTCTGTCCCATTGATGTGTTTTTCTATCTACATGACGGTACGCACTATTTGGATTTTTGTAGTTCTTGATAATTCTTATAATGGGGTGGTGCAGCCCTCTAGCATTATTCCTCTTTTATAAGGGTGTTTTGGATGTTCTAGGTCCTTTGTACTTCTGTATGAATTTTAGAATCAGTCTTTCAATTTCTGTTAAAAAATATCTGGGATTTTGGCTGGGAAACCGTTGCATTTATAGATCAGTTTGGGGAGAATTGATACCTTAACTATATTAAGTCTTTCAGTCCATGAACACTGTTATCCTTCCACTTATTTATATATTCCTTAACTTCACTAATACTTTGTAGTCTCCAGGGTACTAGTATGCATACCTTGTGTTACATTTATCCCTAAATATTTCATATTGTTGATGCTCTTCTAAATGATACTTTTAAAATGCTAACTTTTGATTGTTCATTGCTAGTAAGAGAACTATAGTTAACTTTTATAGATTGATCTTGTATCTTGCAGCCTTGTTAAACTCACTTATCAAGTCCACTGGCTAATTTGTAGATCCATAGCATTTTCTATATAGAAAATAAAAACTGCAGATAGAGTTTGACTTCTTCCTTTACAATCCGGATGTTTTTATTTCTTTTTTGTACCTTATTGCACAAGACTGTAAACTAGTTGAATAGAGATGGCCAGGGCAGTCATATTTGCTTTGTTCCTCATGTGGGGTGGGGAGAATCATTCAGTATTTCACCATTAAGTATGCTATTACCTGTGTGCTTTCCATAGATGCCCTTTATTAAATAGAGGAAATTCTAACTATCTAGTCCTGTGTAACAAATTACAGTAGGGTTCTTGGCTTAAAACAACAAGCAGCTAAAATCTCACAGTTTCTCTGTGTTAGGAATCTGGAAGTAGCTTAACTGGATGGTTCTTGGTCAAGGGCTTGCATGAGGTTTCAGTCAAGCTGTTTGCTAGGCCTGCATTGATCTTTTATTTCATATTATTTTTATATACTTATAAAATTTATAATATTTACTTTATATAGTTATTGTTAATTATAGATTGTTCATATATATGTTTAGATACACATTGTTAACTTCATATATACATTATAAATATATATTTAGGTATATATGCATGAAAGTTTCACAAAATGTTTATTCTGATTTATACACTCATGACCAGATTAAGAATGTCCATATTACCTCATTCAAATAGTCAATTTCGATTACAATTTTTTAATAATAAAAGGGATTCCTAGGACAGTTTTAATGTAGCACATTTACATTTTTTTTGTTAATGAGTTAAAACTTATTGAGAATTAATGGGAAAATGTTCCATTTGTTTACTATGGGCCTCAGGATAAATTGTACCTCAAGGTTCACCCATATCTGATTTAGATGGTATTTCAATGAGACTTTGGATCCTAGACTTTAGAGTTGATGTTGAAAGGAATTAAGACTTTTGGGATGGTTGGGGTGGAATGAATGCATTTTACATGTGAAAAGGAAATAAATTTGGGGGAACCAGGAGTGAAATATTATGGATGTGTAACACCCGAATTCATATGTTAAAGACCAAACCTCCAATGAGATGGTATTTGGAGATGGGACTTTTGGGAAATAATTAGCATCAAATAAGTTCATGAAAATGGGACCCTCAAGTTGAAGCTCACGCTCTTAATCTAACAGACATCAGAGAGCTTGCTCTAACTCTCACTTCATGTGCTTGTACTGAGGAAAGGCCATGTGAAGATATAGCAAGGAGGCAGCCATCTCCCAGCCAGGAAGACAGATGACACCAGAAACCAGATTGGCCTATACCTTGACCTTAGACTTCACAGCCTACTGAGAAATAGATTTCTGTTGTTTAAGTCACCCAGTCCACAGTATTTTGTATGGCAGCCTGAGCAGACTAATTTATGAACTGAGGTACAGCTTATGGTCTGAATTGAATTGAGTTGACTTCCTGTGAAAACAGCAACATTAACATTCTTCAGAGAATCATGACAGTACTTGACACTTGTACATATCGTTTACATAAAGAACCAAATAAAAGTTATAGAGCTGAAAATAATACATATGAGATTAAAAACTCCATGAATGGAGTCAATAGGAAAGTGGAGATCATAGAGGGAAAAAAAAAATCAGTGATCTTGAAGATAGAAATGGAAATTATTTATTCTGGAGAACAGAGAGAAAAACAGATTATCAAAAAGTTAAGGAATCTTCAGGAATCTGTGGGATAATATCAAAAGTTTTAAATATGAACAATGGGAGTCACCAAAGAAGCAGGGAGATTGGACCAAAATGGTATTTAATGGAATAATGGACAAAAAAATCTCAAATTTGGTGAAAAACATAAATTACAGCTCAAGAATCTCAGAAAACACCATACAGAATAAATGTAAAGAAAGCTATGTCTATATATATTATAATCAAAGTACTGAATATCAAAAAATATATATTGAAAAGTCCTACAGAAAGCAACCTACACACAAAGAAATTATAGAAAATATCATTAAAATACTGAAAAAAAATAACAATCTAAAAGTCTAAACAAGAGATTAAAAAAAGAGAGAAGATAATATTCATGCTTGAAATCAAAATAAAGACGCTTTAAAGTGAATGCAAATTGGTGCAGCCAATGTAGAAAACAGTATGGAGGTTCCTCAGAAAACTTAAAAGAATAGAACTACCCCATGATCCAACAATTGCACTACTGGATATTTACCCACCAAAATAAAAAACAAAGAAACAAACAAAAAACACTAATTCAAAATGATACATGGACCCCTGTTTATTGCAGCATTATTTACAATAGCCTAACTTTGTGAACAACCTAAGTGTCTATCGATAGATGAATGGATAAGAAGATACGGTATATATACACAATGGGATATTATTCACTCCAAAAATAAAAAGAATGATATTTTACCATTTGCAAAATTATGGATGGAGCTAGAGAGTATAATGCTAAGCTAAATAAGTCACTCAGAGAGAGACAAATACCATATGATCTCAGTCACATGTGGATTTTAAGAAACAAAACATGAGCAAAGGAAAAAAAAAAAGAAAGAAAGAAAGTGACACAAGCCAGGAAACAGACTGTTAAATTTAGAGAACAAACTGATGGTTACCAGACGGGAGGTGGGTAGGGAAATGAGAGAAATAGGGGATGGGGATGAAAGGGCACACTTTTCATAATGAAAAAATAAAATAATAATGAAACAAATATGCATGATTAAGCAAAAATGAAAACATTTTTCTGGTGGAGTGTCAGTGAATGTAGATGTGATACATATGACTGCGGTAGCATGAAAATCAGCAGGGGTATAAAGGGACCTACACGTTTGCTTGCAGGGTTTCGTCATTTGAGAGGAAGAGGTGGAGGACGTATGGTAAGTAGACTATGGGTGATTAGAAATGCATGCTCGAAATCCACAGAATAATACTGATTAACTAATAGAAATGGATCTCATTTAAAAGCCCCAAGTTAAAATGAAATATTAAAAATATCCAAATTATACATTGCAAGACAGGCTGAGGGACAGAAACACAAAAATCAGAGGGGGCAAATAGAAGAAGGTATGTTAGGCCTAAAACAGTTAAATTAAATTTTTAAAAAATGTTTAAAAAACATACAACTAAAAAATTGGGGGAGGATATTGAGAGAATTGAGAGAGTGGATACAAAAAAGAGAGAGAAAGGAAAGAAAGAAAGAGAGGAAGAAGAGATCTTTTAATATAAAGACACAGATACTTTGAAAGTTAAAAGAGAATATACTCCTTTGTCAGGGCTGCTGTGACAAAGTAACATAAACTGGGTGGTTTAAACAACTGATTTTTATTGTCTCACAATTCTAGAGGCTGGAAATCCAAAACCGAGGTGTTGTCAGTGTTGGTTCCTTTCAAAGGCTTTGAGGACAATATTTATTACACCTCCTCTTGCCTTGACTTGTAGATGGCCATCTTGATGTTCACATGGCATTCTCCCTGTCTGCATGCTTGTATCCCGATTTTCCCCCTTTATAAGGACATAGTCATATTGGATTAAGTACCCACAATACTCCAATATGACCTCATCTTGATTGTATCCCCAATGATGCATTTCCTAAATAAGGTCATGTTTTAAGGTGCTATGGGTTAGGACTTCAACATATGGGTGAGGGTAGGGTACAATTAAGCCTCTTACAGGTGAGAAAATGACAATATACAAGCAGTGAGCATGAGAAGGGTGACATTGCTATTTTAATAGCAAACAAAATTGACTTCATATCAGGGTATTACTAGAGATAGAGACATTTTGTAATGATAAAAGAGGAAGTTCATCAGGAAGATATAACAATTATCAATGTGTATTAAGCAATTAATAGATATTCAAAATACATCAAGCAAAAACAGACCATAAGGAAGAAATAGACAATTCTACAATCATAATAGATCTTAGTACCCTTCTTACAGGAACTGGTTGAGAGAACTAGACAAAAAAATATTGTAAAAACATAAAATATATGAATAGCAAATCAGCCTTTTGAACTAATTGATATTTACTGAACTCTACATTCAACCACTACAGAATAAATATTCTTTTCATTTGTGTGTATGGCAGACTATATATTAGCCATCCTAGGCATAAGTTAAGTCCTTGTAACTTCAAAAGAATTGAAATCATAAAGAATGGATTATCTTAACAAAATGGAGTAAAATTAGAAAGCAATCATTGAGATATGTAGGAAAACTCCACAGATCTAGAAATAACAATTTCTAAATAATTAATATGTCAAAGATAAAACTCACTGAAGAAAATAGAAAATATGTTAAACTGAATGACAAAAATTAAACTCCTCAAAATTTGTGTGATATCATAAAATAATCCTTATAAGGAAAGATATCCCTTTAAATGTTAAAATCTGAAAAAAAGAATATCTGATATCAATACTCTAAGGTTCCATCTTAAAAAGTTAGAATAAAAAGAAAAAAGAATACCCAAAGTGGATAGAAAGGAAAACATAATAAAAATAAGAGCGGACAGTGAAATAGAAAAAATACAGAAAATTAATAAAGAAAAAGTTGGTCTGTGAAAAGATGAAAAAAACTGACAATCCTCCAGACAGACATATGAAGAAGAAAAAAAAAGGAAAGAACAAAAATCCCCAATATCAAGAAAAAAATGGGCATTATAACTTCAGAATCATATCAGTATTAAAAGAATGATTAGCAAATACTATGAGGAACTTCTTACTAATAAATTGGATAAGTTAAGTGAAATAAACATGCTTTTTTAAAATGTTGTTTACCAAAATTGACACAAGAAGACACAGAAAATCAGAATATCCTTTTACCTATTAAAGGCATTGTAGTCATTAACTAAAATATTCTCTGAAAGAAAACCCTAGGCTGGAATATTTTCCTTTCCTGATGAATTCCATCAATTATATTAGAAGATACAACATTTAATCATGTACAAATGTTTTTATAAAAAATGGAGGGCTCATCATCCATTGAATTTCAAAGGCTAACATAGCAATAATACCAAAATCTGACAAAGATATTACAAAAACACAATAAAAATTAGAGATCAGTACTCCTCATGAATGTAGCTACAGATATTCTCAGCATAATAGCAGTTGGACTTAGATACACATTTCCAAAAAAAAAAAATTTTGTAAACTGAATAAAAAATGTATACAGAGGATAATTTAATGAGATAAGTGGGGGTACTGCAGGAATTTAAGGTTGGATTAACCTTGGATAATCAAAAATGTAATTCACCTATTAACAGAAAAATGAAGAAAATCCACATGACTATTTCAATAGATACAGAGAAGTAGCTTGACAAAATTTTACCCCATGTATGAAAAAACTCTCACTAAACTAGGAGTAGTAACAAACTTGTTCATACAGATAAAGGCCATCTATGAAATATCTATAGTCAATATGTTATTTAATTTTGAAAATTGTTTATCCTGAGATTGGGAAGAAGGGAAGGATGTCCATTTTCACCATTTCTATTCAGCATTCTATTGGAATTTGTAGCTATTGCAATATGCAAGAAAAAGAAATAGTTATGAAGTTTAGAGAGAAAATGTAAATACACTGTATTTGGAGGTCATATGATTCTTTACCTGGAAAAGTCCAGGGGGATTTAAAATAATGATTAGAACTAAATAAATAAATTTATTAAAATCATAGAATAAAGTTTAATAAAAACATTGATTATGTTCTTATATACTAGCATGGGATGATTGAGAATATAAAATTTAAAAATTTAATTTAACTTACAGTAGTGTCCGCTCCAAAATAAAACCTAGGAATATATCTAACAAATAAGATTAAGACTTCAATGTGGAAAACAGCAAAACATTGGTGAGAGTAATTAAAAACATCTAAATAAATGAAGTAATATGTCATTTATGAATTGGAAGAGTCATGTTTATCATTAAGATGACAACTATCCCAAATGAATCTATAGAATCAAACAGATTCAAGGGAATTACAATCAATATTCCATCAGACTTTTGTATAAATTTATTCAAAAATTTATATGAAAAAATTACTAGAGAATAATCTAAAACAGATTCAAGGGAATTACAATCAATATTCCATCAGACTTTTGTATAAATTTATTCAAAAATTTATATGAAAAAATTACTATAGAATAATCTAAACCATTTTTAAAGAAAGAAAAAATTTTAAGGAATTATCCTACCTAACTTTAAGAATTAATATATAGATACAGAAATCAGGACAAATTGGTATGAATAAAAAAATAGATGTTAGGATCAAAGAAATAGTACAAAATGTAAAAAAAAAATAGAACTGTATATATATACATATATATATATATATATATACTCAATTATTTTTCAATAAAGATGTCAAGGTAATTCAATGGAAGAGAAGAATGTCTTTGCAACAAGTAGTGCTGGATTAATATAACATCCATACAGAGAAAATTCAGCAACAGCCCTAATTCACACCATACACAAAAACTAACTTGAAATGGATCATAGGCATAAAAAGTAAACTTTAAAATTATAAAATTTGGGGGCACCTTGGTGGCTTAGTCAGTTAAGTGTCTCCCTTCAGTTCAGGTCATGATCCTGGGGTCCTGGGATCCAGCCCACATCAGGGTCCTTGCTCAGTGGGGAATCGGCTCCAGGATTCTCTTTTTCTCTCTCCCTCTGCCCCTGCCCCCACTTATGTTCTCTCTCTCTCTCTCTCAAATAAATAAATAAAATCTTAAAAAAAAAAAACTGTAAAATTTCTACCATAAAAACATAGGAAAACCTTTTCTTGGAAAATAAAAATCTGAAAATATTTATCATTTAGATTTATATAGATATAAATATAATTTATGTAGATAGATAACATTTATTCTTCAAAAGACACCATTAAGAAAATGAAAAACAAGCCACAGATTGGAAGAAATATTCACAGCACATATACAAGACAAAAACTTGCATTGAGAATATGTAACTTTTAAAACTCAATAGTAAGAGTGCAGCCCAATTAAGAAATCGATAAGGGATTTGAACACACACTGTACAAGAATGTATATTGACTAATAAGTACATGAAAAGATGCCTAGCGTCATTAGTAATCATAGAAATATAAGCCAGATTGAGGCACCACTATACACCTAGTAGAATGGACCATAACAAATGTTACAAAGGACATGGAATTCTCACATACTGCTTGGTAAGAATATGAAATAATACAACCTCTTTAGAAAAGAGTTTGACAGTTCCTTAAGCATTTAAACATATACTTTCCAAATGACCCAATCGCTCCATTCCTTGGTTATTTACCCAGGGGAATGCGAATATACGTCCATACCAAGACTTTCATATGAATTTTATAGCTCTACTCTTGGATAGCAGGGGAAACCTGTAAATGGAAGTTTACTCTTTAAGTTTATTATATTTTGAAGTGGGGAGTTGGAATTGGGAACTCCAAAATATCAGGTGTGAAGTGAGGAGTGAGAAGTAGAGAGTACAAAAAGTAAAGTGTGAGACATGAGGTAAGAAAAGTGAAAGTTCTGATTTCAATTAAATAGCTTAAAATGAACACTTGCTTCTAGAGAAAACACCAAACATAATTTTTGAATAACAGGAAAATAGAAAGCAACTAACAAGCTCATAGATTTAAATCCAACCATATTAATAATTACAAACATTCTCATTAAAGGACCCATATATGTTATAATAAGAGAAGCGTTTTAAATTTAAAAATATAAATAACCTGGAACTTAAGGCATGGAAAAATATGTGCAAATACATGCAAAAAAACAAACAAACAAACAAACTTCCAGAGGACCTTGGCATGCTATTTTATACCCCCCCCAAAAAAAAACAAAAAAAAGGGGGGGTCTCACCAAAAGTATTTATTAGAAGAAATTAAGAAATTTCATTATGAGACAAGGTGCAATTCATCAGAAATTTATAAAAATTGCAAATATCTGTATGCCTACTAATAGAGTTTCAAAACTCACAAAGCAAACACTGACAGAAATGAGAGGAGAAATAAATCAATCCTCAGTTAAGCTTGAGGATTTTAATGAGCTTTTCTCAGTCCTTGATGGATCAAGTAGAAAAAGAAACAGTAAGGAGAGAGAAGATCTAAACACTATCAACCATTTATATAGCTAACATGTACATGACTTTATGTACAACAATTTGAAAATACATACTATTTTTAAGTGTAGATGTGTCATATTTTAGGTCATAATTTTTCATGAGTTGTGAAAGATTAAAATCCTACAATCAGCTTTCTGATAGCAGAATTAAAGTGATAGCAACAACAAAACAGTTAAATCTAACAATTTATGGGTGCCTGGTGGCTCAGTTGGTTAAGCATCTGCCTTTGGCTGAGGTCATAATCCCGAGATTCTGGGATCAAGCCCCACGTAGAGCTCCTTGCTCAGCACTGAGTCTGTTTCTCCCTCTCCCTTTAACCCTCCCCTCTGTTTGTGTGCTCTCAATCTCTCTCTCTCTCTCAAATGAATAAATTTTAAAGATTTTTAAAAAAATTTTAACAATTTAATTTTCCACCTTAAAGGCTAGAAGAAAAACTAATTAAGCTAAAGCAAGTAGCAGGAAAGATTTTTATCTTGATTTGAGCAGAAAATCAATGAAATATAAAACAAATGTCAAAGAGATATAGCAAACCAAAAGTTGGTATTTTAAAAGGATTAATAGAATTGATTAGCCTAGCGAGACTAATAGGAAAAAAGAGAAAAACCACAAATTATCAATGTTAGAATAAAAAAAAGGGATATCTCCATACAGTCCATAGACATTGAAATGATAAGAAAATACTTTTTAAACTTTATATTCTCAGCAAGCTGGGAGTAGTACTAAATTTCTATTACCCAATAATGAAACTACAGTTAACATCATCTTTATGGTGAACGCTGATTGCTTCCCCCATTACACTGGTGAAAAAACCCAAGGATGTCTGTTATCAACATTTCTCTTCAAAATTATACTTGAGGAGGACCTGGGTGGCTCAGTCGGTTGAGCGTCTGACTTGTTTTTGGCTCAGGTCATGATCTTGGGGTCCTGGGATCAAGTGAGATCAGGCTCTGCGTTCAGTCGGGGTCTGCTTGAGGATTTTCTCTCCCTCTCCCTCTGCTCTCCTGCCTCTGTCTCCCTCTCTCTCTCTCCCCTAAAATAAGTAAATAAATCTTAAAACACACACACACACACACACAATTATACTCGATGTCCTAGCCAAAAAATGCAAAAAAAAAAAAAAAAAAAGGAGGTGTTCACTTTGGAAAGAAGTAACACTACCACTGAGACATGATTATTTACCCAGAAAATTCTTTAGAAACTTAGGGTAAGCAAAATTTATTATATAGGGCAAAAAAAGCACTAATCATATAGGTAGAAAAAGTTAAATTGGATTTCATCAAAATTAAAACCTTCTGTTTTTAAAAGACAGTGTTAAGAACATGAAAAGAGAGGCCGCAGGCTAGAAACAAATATCAGTAATACGTATATCTAACAAAGGATTTGTTTCCAGGATATATAAAGAATCTTTATCGACTAAATGTCTAACACAAAACAAAACAAAGTACTGACAATACCAAGTGTTGGTGTGAGTGTAGAATGCTTAGACATTTCTCATTGCAGCAAAAATAAAAAAGTCACTTGAAAAACAATTTTGCAGCTGTTTATATAAGTTGAACATGTATTTACTAGATGGTCCAGATTTCAACTCATTAGTATTTACCCAAGAGAAGAGGAAAACATGTCTACACAAAGAATTGAACATGAATGTTCATAGAAGCTTTATTCATGTTACCCAAAAACCTGGAAGCAACTAAAATGTCCATTAACAGATGAATGGACAAACTATGGTGTAGCCATACAATAGAATATTATCAGGAATGAAAAGGAACAGACTGCTAGTACATGCAACAAAATGGATGATAATTGAAAGAAGCCAACACAGAAGAATTCACTTTATGCAACTCCATTCTGATTTATACTGATATAAATTTTATCAGTGATTATCTGGGGCAGGAAGCAAAGGATGCATTGACCATAAAGAGGAATGATGGAACTTCTTGTGGGAGTGATAGAAAGGTTCTAAGTCTTTTTTTTTAAAAGATTTTATTTATTTATTCGACAGAGATAGAGACAGCCAGTGAGAGAGGGAACACAAGCAGAGGGAGTGGGAGAGGAAGAAGCAGGCTCACAGCGGAGGAGCCTGATGTGGGGCTCAATCCCATAACGCTGGGATCACGCCCTGAGCCGAAGGCAGATGCTTAACTGCTGTGCCACCCAGGCGCCCCAGAAAGGTTCTAAGTCTTAACTGATGCTGGATACATGAGTGCAAATGTTTGTGAAGACTCTTTGCACCATAAACATAAAATACGTACTCTTTATTAAATGTAAATTACACTTCAAAAAAGTTGATTAGAGAAAAAAAATACCGTATGCTGACCAAATAAAATACATCTTTGAATCAAAATTCACCTGGGTAAATATTTACTAATCTCTGCCTTTTACTAGAAATATGTTTCTCAAAATTCTTGAGTAAATCTAGCCTTTAAAAATCAGTACCTATTTATCATTAAATACTGATAACTAACTTAAAGGAATACCATTCATATTAAAGTATATGGTATATAATTTCTAATCTATAACCGAGTAAGTGAAAATGTCTGTGTTATAAATAGAAATATTGTATTATTCCAGAAACTCATAAGTGAAAACTGTGTGAAGCAAGGACTTGTGAGACCTTGTTGAGATCATTCTATCCAGTCAGTACCAGCAGTGTGGACACTAGCATCATGATTCATGGTTCTTGGCTGTACCAGTTCCTAGCTAATGGCCTTGGTCAAGTTAGAAAATCTCTCTGTGCTAGGAAGACATAACCCCTCTGCTCTTGAATACTCTCACATGTAAAACATCATAAATGCTTAGAATAATATTTGGAATATAGTGGGTGTTCAAGAATATTAGCTAGGTATCTTTTGGTTTCTTAAGCTCTGAGTCTACTTAATGTAAGATTTGTCTTGGAGGCCAATGAGGAAATCAAATTTAATTTAAGAAATACATTTTAATAAAGGTAAGGAGGGCTTTCTGGTGGATTTCCTTTGATTTGATATATTTTCAGTAGGAATAATGAAAAAAACTAGAAATTGTTAAAAACTTGTGTGAAATTAGTCACCATACGGTAGGTACATCCCCAGTTTTTGATGCTGACTAATTTACAAAATAAAAATTATATATATATATAAATGAATAAAATATAAATTAAAAAAAGCTTGTGTGAAATTAAAGCCCTCTAATCTAAATAACTGAGGCACTTCCATCTTTCATTTTTACCCTGCTCTGTTAAAAAAGTGTTCAGATGGCTTAAAAATGAAAACATGTTCAAATAAAATGAATAAGAAAAAATGCAAAAAGAAAATAAATACAGTAAAAGAGGGACATCAACTTGTTCCGGGTGGACAACTAATGTGGCTCTGAACTTGCTCGGGATTGATGTGAACAGGCAAAGAGTCTCATGTATGAGATGCCCAGTATTCGTGAAAAATAACATATTTGTTTAGGAAATGTACAATTAATCCTATTACCAAGCTCAAAGAGGAATTCCTCCCCCTTGTCCTCATAAAGACACCATATAAATAATAATATTCTAATTTATTACAGTAAACACGATGGCAAGTTCTGTAAGTCTACTTCTTATAATCTCCATCAAATAACAAATGGCATTGTGATTAAATATAACTCCATGGGGACAATCTCAGGAAGACAATTATAATAACGGTTATAATTCACATCCATGGTTCTTTGGTCATGTAGCACAGTTTAGGACAGATGATTTGAGAAACTAAAGAAACACATGGAATAAGTAATTTATCAGTCAGGATCTGATTAGAAATCTGTTATGAATAATGTAGACTGTGCTGTTTTATTATAGGGCTTAGACTTTATATGATTGTGGGAGCTGGTGGAGCTATTCATGCAGGCTGTTGAAGTCAATCTATGAAGATTGTTGCCCCTGAAGCCTGAAGTCAGTGTAGAGCAGCCCACCTCCAGTTGGAAAGCAAAGCATTTGAGAGCCTGGACAAATTGGGACTTGCATCAATAGACTATACTGTATGTCTGTGCCTCATCATCTCAAGTCTCAATGCTGCAAGTGACCTGTAGGAACAGCTGGTAGCCTTTGCCATGGAGCTGCACACACACCTGGCCCAGGACTTGGAGAAGATCAAGGAGAGTACCTGGCAGATCTAGAGGAACGGCCAGTTCATGTGCCATCCAACACCAATAAGGTGAGATGGCAGATGAGTGTGTGAACTGCCCCAATGCCTGGTATCCTTCACCAGCCTGGAGAACTAGGGCTGGAATCTCAGTCTTCATGCTCTTGCCAAGGCTTTGTCTTCCTCTGCTCCCTTCACAGAGCAAAACCAAAGCTCTATTAGGTGACTTCCATGACAATGAAAATCTTCCTGGCAGTACAATGTTGGGGTCTTCCACAGCTGTCATGATGTGTACCATTTACTAAGATAAAACCCCCATGATACAGTTCAGGGTAAAGCTATCTTACAGATTTTAATCAGGAATAAGTAATTTCTACTAATAATTTCATTGGGATGAGAATCTCAGATTAATGCAATTTCTTATCTGCATGTATGGACACTACATAATCTTCTAAGTGTAACAGCTGGTAATAATAACCTTCGGCCTTTTGAAAAACTCTAGCTACTTAAGAGTAAAATGACTGCTCTGAAATAGAACTATTCCTCCAAACTGTTAGAGGTTCTCTTCTCTAACTTTAGTAAATTGTATTGCTACTTTTCATTTCTCTCATGGAGGCTCAAGTCTAGAGAGAATAGCTTAGACATTGAGTCAGACCTGAATATGGATCCTATTTTCACAACTTGAGTATTAACTTTTATAAACCTTAATGCTTTATCTGTGAAATGAATATTTTAATTGTACCTGGTTGTGATAACAACTGAAAAGACACTAAATGAAAGCATTCAGAACACTAACACATAGTAATAGCTCAAAAAATTTAACATTCGTAATTAACATCTTAAGCAGAATTGGAAACAGATTGGGCCTAAAGAGTGTTCTTGAGAGGTTGTCTCTATCCTGTGTTTACAGAATACCCAGAATGGGAGTAACAATAATATCAGCTTTTTTCTAAATCTTGAGAGGTCTAAATCCTGTAAAGATTTATATGAAGATCAGAATTCTCATGGTCCTTCTGGACCTAATATATATAAGCAAAACTTAATGACCTATTATTTGTGAGGTTTAACATATTTAGAATTTCCATAAATGTGTGAGAATATCTGGTGATGTAGTCAAATTATTTTAAATAACAATGTACAAATCTGAGCAGGACTTTCCTTGTGAAGTGTAATAAGGTAACAATATTTGCCCTTTTAAAGAAAATAATTTCCTAGAATCATAGAAAACTGTATCAATCTAGCAGAAACTGCTCTGAGTTTCCTAGTATGCTCATAGCTCCACCTTGCAGGTCCTAAAGAAAGTGTTTTAATGAAACACATAAAATCGTTGTAACGTCAAGTGGCACAGGTGTTCACTATAAGCAGTATTTCTTTCTAAACAATCATTGTAAGAGGTATTTTTTGAGTGAGTTCATTCTTGCTTCATTCTGCAGTCACTTGAAGACCATCACCTTACTTTCTGGCAAGGATTGAAATATGTGAAGGGCCCTTGAGTCTCATGAATTATCATAGTGAATCAACAGTTCTTTTTTTTCCCCCTTGGCCCAGGTGTTTCCATAATTGTGAACCATGGGGGACATGCCTATTGTGTTCAATTTCCTTCATATTCTCCTATTTACTGAAGTAGAGCCAAGATTTTATACATAGTTGTCAATAACATTCAAAAATTATCAAAGAGTGACTTGGTTTCTATTTATAGGACGTAAAGGTAAGCCTTGAATTTGCAATTTGCTGCTGTCTAACTCATTGAAGGTAACACTTTCAGTGATCAAATTCCCAAATAATAGGCAAAACACTTAATTTTGTGGTAAAATGTATGTCTATTATAGTTATCCATACACCATGAAGAGCATAAACATACAAAGAGCTGAATACTTTTCAAAAACTCCTTTCACAAATCTCATGTAAAACTCAATGGTGCTGTGAATTAGGCCAGTATGCTAATTTACAGAAAAAGAAATCCAAACAGTAAAATGACTTCCTTAAGGCTACTTAGCTAATACGTGCAAGGCAGAGACTCAGACCTGAATCACTTAATTTCAAGGCCACTACCTTTTCCACTATCACATAAATCCTGTCCACATAGGGATGGTGGACATTTTTATTTTTGTTGATACATCAGTGTTGTGTCTATGCAGGTTATTTTGCTGATGTTGGTGTTTCTTAAAACACAAACACAATTTAGAATGCCAAACAAGGGTGCCTGGGTGTCTCAATCAGTTAAGTGTCCAAATCTAGATTTCAGCTCTGTTCATCATCCCAGGTTTGTGAGATCGATCCCAGTGTAGGGCTCCGCACTGGGTGTGGAGTCTGCTGAAGATTCTGTCTCTCCCTCTTTCACTCTCTCTAACCCTCTCTTAAAAAAAAAAAAAAAAAAAAAAAAAAAAAAAAAAAAAAAAGAGAGAGAGAAAGAAAAGAAAAGAGAAGAAAAAGCCAGAGTGGGATGAAATAAAAACCGTTGGAAAGGATGTTGTTACAACTGTTTGACACAGATTTATCTTATTTTTCATTAGAAACATGGTTCTAGGGAGCTGTGAATGAATTATATTTTTGTATACCAAATTCTGCTTTGAATGCTTCTAGAGATCATAAAACCATTTTCAAGGAAATTTTTTAAAAATGTTTTTGTAAAGCAAATACTTCTCCACAATTTAATAAGTACTATAAAATATGTCTTTCCAAGTAGCTTATCAAGTGCAATAGTCTAGAGCCCAGATCTTTTAGGTATATCTCCAAATAAATCTAATAATTAAGACTGGCTCCTTGCATCCCAATAGGTGGATCAATACTTCCTGCAAGAGGTCTGACAGAAGTTCGAACTGAGATTGTTTTTTCCTGATAGTTTTAGAGAAATCATCATAGCACAGAAGGACTTATCTAACTTTGGTCACCCTTCAGGGCTTAAACACGGGAGACACATTCCTGTGTATAACCAGAAAATCTAACGTGCTTCTGTTACATTGTCTCGAAGCATTCTCTTTTCCTGCTTGGTCACACTTAATCATAGATACAATAATGACCTGCTCATGTGATTTTATTGTTTTACTACTATTAATGTTACTGATAAGCTACATAAGAGTAGCCTCTGTGTACATCACTATTGTAGCCCTAGGAGTTAGCATAATGCCTGAAACAGTTTAGGAGGAAAATAAATATTTGTCCAGGAAAGAATAAAGGCTTAAAAATATACAGTATTATGCTGTATTTCTAAACAAAATAAGACTATGATTACATCTATATCTTCAGAAAAATATGTCCCAACATTGTTAGAAAGACTATCTCTGGGTTTTGTTAAGATTATGGGTAATTAGATTTTGTTCTTTGCTCCTAACTATATTTGCCAATATTGTTCTAGTTAATATGCTATGATTACTATATATTTTTAAGAGGAAATGTTTATAAAAATAAATTTCTAAGTTATGAAATTACTATACATAATAAGAGTAGATAAACATTCAATCAATAATGGGTAGAAGAGTTTGTTGGGTAAAGGGAAGATTTAAGTTGATTCTTATAGTAAATAATATACAAAAATAAATTGCCCTCTTAAAATAATTTTAAATATAGAAAATTGAATGTAGCAAACAGCTGAAGTCTCAACTGAAAGACTTCTGGCTATCAGAGGACACTGAAATCATAAACCAATTGATAAAAAGTCCAAGGAATGTTTTGATAGGTTGGACATATTAGAAATAAAAACATCCATATGTTAATAAACAGCATAAAATTAACTGAAGATAAATTCCAGAATATTTTTTATATTTAAAGAACTGTTATAAAAGAAAAATGAAGACAAATTCCCACATAGATAAATAAGCAGAGTGCCTAGTTGCCTAGAGGAACTCTTTGCAAAAGAGGAAACAAGTGGCTACTTAGCATATTAAAATGTTGATACTCACTAGAGTTAAATTTAAATTAAAAATCAGTGAGATATCATTTTTTATATCATCAAGCTAGTAAAGACTTTAAAAATAAACTTAATGTTGGCAAGGTTGTAGTAAGAGAGGAACTGCTGCTTCTATCATAAATTAGACTCTGGAAAGCAATGCAGCATATGTAAGGAGATGTAACTCAGTAATTTTCCTTGTAGCAATTGATCCAAAGGAAATAATAAGAGATAGAGACAAGGATATGTATGCAAAGGGTATCACTGAAGATTTATCCATAACAGTGAACAATTGCACAATTTAAATGTTCGACAGCAGAGTAATGCTTAAGCGATTTTTGGGCATCTAGATGATCAGATATTACACAGGTATGAAAATGATTTTCTGGGGTGCCTGGGTGGCTCAGTCGTTAAGCACCTGCCTTTGGCTCAGGGTGTGATCCTGGGGTTCTGGGAATGAGCCCCACATCAGGCTCCCTGCTTCTCTGGGAGCCTGCTTCTTCCTCTCTCACTCCCCCTGCTTGTGTTCCCTCTCTCGCTGGGTGTCTCTCTCTCTGTCAAATAAATAAATAAAATCTTTAAAAAAAAAGAAAAGAAAATGATTTTCTAAAAATAATGACATNTCCCTCTCTCGCTGGGTGTCTCTCTCTCTGTCAAATAAATAAATAAAATCTTAAAAAAAAAAAAAAAAGAAAATGATTTTCTAAAAATAATGACATAAAAAGTCCATATTATAATAAAATTGAAAAAGAAATTCAAAAACTAGTTACATAGAATAGTCCATATTATGTTAAAACATATAAAAGATGATAGAAATATAATTGAAAAATACATGGAAAGGTAATGCTTTATTGTGCTTGGTTGGGGTTCTATCTAATGGTACTGAGACAAGGTAACCACTGGCACTTACTGAACTCTTACAGGTACTCACTGCACTAATCACATTGTATGGGTTATCTCCTCTATTTCTATAACAATCCTATTTAGCAAGTTCTATTATTTTGTCCATTTTATACATGAGACTTACCTTAAGTGATTCATCCAAGGTTACACAGCTAGTAAGGAGTGAAAGAGAAATTCAAAACAGACATCTTTCTTTCTTTCTTTCTTTCTTTCTCTCTTTTCTTTCTTTCTTTCTTTCTTCTTTCCTTCCTTCCTTTCTTTCTTTCTTTTTTTTAAGATTATTTATTTATTTATTTAACAGAAAGAGAGAGAGAGAGCACACAAGGAGGGGGAGCAGCAGGCAGAGGGAGAAGGAGAAGAAGGCTTCCCACCAAACAGGGAGCCCAATGCGGGGCTCGATCCCAGAATCCTGGGATCACCTGAGCCAAAGGCAGATGCTCAACTGACTGAGCCACCCAGACACCCTGACATATTTCTTTACCATACAGGTATAACTTTTAATCATTATGTCAGTTTGTATGAAAAAAGCATATCCAATTGAAATCTGATCTCATACTTTTTAATATAGTCTAAATATATTATAGATTTAAACATTTTTAAAAACAGTAAGAAAAAACATAACTGTACCCCTATTTTATACAATAAATAAAAGTCAAATCAAAATGTATTAACAACTTGAACATAAGACCTGAAACCATAAAACTCCTAGAAGAAAACATAGAGGTAAAATCCTTGACAGTGGTCTTAACAGTGATTTTTTTTTTTAATTTGACACCAAAAGCAAAGGAAACAAAGCAAAAATAAATAAATGAGAATATATCAAACTAAAAAGCTTCTGCATAGCAAATAAAGCATCAATGAAATGAAAAGGCAACCTACAAATGGGAGAAATATTTTGCAAACCATATACCTAATAATGGGTCAATATCCAAAATTTATAAAGAATTCATTCAACTCAACAGCAAAAACAAACAAATAAAACAAAGCAAAACAATTTTAAAATGGGCAAAGGAAATCCTCTGTTTGTTTCCCAGGGTCCATAGTTTCTCATGGTTCATCTCCCTCTTTGATTTCTGCCCCCTTCAGATATCCCTCCCTTCCCCTAATGTCCTCCATGCTATTGCTTATGTTCCACATATGAGTGAAACCATATGATAATTGTCTTTCTCTGCTTGACTTACTTTACTAAGCACAACAGGGTGATGGGTATTAAGGAGGGTATGAGTTTTGATGAGCACTGGGTGTTATATGCAACTAATGAATCATTGAACACTACATCAAAAACTAATGATGTACTATTGAGTGACTGAACATAATAAAAATTAAAATAAAATGGACAAAGGAACTGAATAGATGTTTTCCTAAAGAAAACATACAAATGGCCAACAGGTTCATGAAAAGATGCTCATCAGTATCATTAACCATCAGAGAAATGCAAATCAAAACCACAACGAGATATGGACTCACACCTATTAGAATAGCTATCCTCGAGTAGACAGAAGTTAACAAGTGTTGGGCAGGATGTGGTAAAAAGGGGAACCCTAGCACACTATTGATAGGAGTGTAAATTGGTGCAGCCTCTATGGAAAACATAAAAATTTAAAATAGAACTACCATATGAACCAGGAATCTCACTTCTGGGTCTATACCCAGATAAAATGAAAACAGAATATCAGAGATATGTGCAATCCATTTTTGCTGCAGCTTTATTCACTGTAGCTAAGATATGGAAACAACCTAAGCATCCATTAACGAATGAATGGATAAAGAAGATGTAGTATATGTATATAATGGAATATTATCCAACCATAGGAAGAAGGAAATTCTAACATTTGCAACAACTTGTGTGGAACTTAAAGGCGTCATGCTAAGTGAAATGAGCCAGCCAGAAAAAGACAAATACTGCATCATATCACTTACATGTAAATCTTTTTTTTTAAATATTATACAAACAGCAAATAGAAAAGTGATTAGTTGAGGGTGGGGGAGATAGCGAGAGGGTGGTAAAATGCTACAAACTTTCAGCTGTAAGATGAATAAGGTCTGAGGATCTAACATAAATTATAGTTAACAACACTGTATCAAATAATTGAAATTTGCTGAGAGTAGAACTTAAATATTCTCTTCTTACATACACAAAAAGATAAATATATGAGGTGATGAATGTGTTAACTAGATGGAGGATAATCTTATACACATATTTATTTATATAAAATCATCACATTGTATAATTTAAATATCTTACAATTTTGTCAATTATATCTCAAAGCTTAAAGTTTTTAAAAAGCAATAAGCTAATAGAATAGATAAAATTTCATGCTTATCCCAATGGTATTAAGAAAATGACATTTTATGTTTCAAGGCTAAAGAAGAAATAGTCATTGACGATTCACATGATGAAACAAATGTATCCTGGATCATATATATATGTGTGTGTATATATATATATATATATATATATAAATTAAGGAAAATAAACATAAAGTAAGAAAAGATAATGGAATATACTGTTATCATAAGTATAATAAACATATATTTGGCTTCTAAAATATGTGAGGGTTCTATTTGGATCCAAAGTATAAACAACTTTAATGGATAAATAGTCAAAGAACTATTCATTCATTTAATCATTTAACAAACATTTATCACCTTATATGTGCTAGGCACTGGGAATAGACAAAGAGTTATGAACACTAAACAAATACCTTTAAAAGTTTAGATCGCTAATAAATTAGCAAAAAGATTAAGAACACAGGAGGTATTATATCACCCTGTTATACAAGAAAAATCTCTTTAATTGGCAGAAGCCTAATATCTACAGGGTTGTTGGGAGTAAGTAAACTCCTACATGACTGGTGGTTCTGCAAATTGGAGCAGTATTTTGGATGAACAGGTTGACAACTCATGATACAAATAATAAAAAAATCATAATATTCTTTTACTGAGTAAGACCATTTTTAAAGACTTTATAGGAATAATGCAAGAAGGGAGAAAAGCCTTTATGTGCAAAAATGCTTATAACTGTATTATATGTATAACTTAAAACTGAGAAATGTATTCAAATGACCAAGTGTGAGCAAATTGATAGGCAGCTAGTGCTATGTTAAATTAGAGGAATGCTGTATTGCCATTAGAATGGCAAATACAAGAACTATACAGAAACTGAGAATGAATGACATAACTGAAAAAATTTGGAAGACAGTTTGCATGCTTGGAGCTGTAAAAATTAAGCCATGTGATAGTCATAATAGGCACATTATACTCTAAAATGTTTGTATATAGAGATAGAAACTTGGGTTTTTCATATTTTTTTCTTGTTATGATTGACCTAGAGACACTGTAACACAGTAGAAGCTGATATAACGATAAGTACAAATGCAGGGTTAGAATAAAGCAGACTTTTATTCAAATGCAAATTGCCACTACTTTGAATATGTTTCTAGAAAGAATCCTCTCCTCTTTCTCATTAATGTTAAGAGATTGTTGGGCCCTTTCATCATTGCAATGAACAGTGGATTTACCAATGGATGGAAAGACAATAACTGTCCTAAAATTTAAGCCAAAATATGTTTGATGACTTAGGTAGCAATGCCATTTAAACGCATGGTCCTGTTTTATTCTATGAAACGACAAAGAGATCATAATGAATTCTGTAACATGAATTACAGTAGTAGGATTAATCATGAGTGAAAATGATTACATCAAGAACAAGAGAGGAAGGGAAAGGAGAAGGTAAATTATGTCTTCCTTAGTTCAGCTTCTTAGAATTTAGTCATTTCCACTCTCAGTCCTCTAAATGAACAACTGAGTTCCTTGGAGAATATTTTGAATAATCAAATAGTAAAAACTCTTTAAATATATTGCTCAGTTTCTGTATAGTTCTTGATTTTTTTTTCTTATTGTCTCAGGCTCAACTCTTTCTGATCCTTCTCATACTCACTCACAGAAGTAGAACTAGAAAGTACATGAAGTGAAGCACTTTTTATTTCATAACCCACTATTTCGGTTTTATGCTAGTTTGTTTCCTTACAAGATAATTTACTCCATGAGTCAAGAAAGATGCTTTCTGACCTTTAGTATCTCTAGAACCTGGCTCAGAGGCTTGCTCAGAGTGCACCCAGTAAAGGTTAATGGAGACTGAGACTTCTAGAAGTCACAAGGAAATTTACTTGGTTTTCATTATCCAAGAAATGCTTATTCATATTCCTCAGAGGAAGCAGAACTTGTCTTGCACTTGTCCAGCATGAACATAGACTATTCACGGCCATCTCAACAGACACTTATTAAAGATGTTTGCATCTCTCAGAAGGCAATAGTCTTAAAGAAGAGGCTGCCCAAGGAAAGCAGGTAGAAAAGTTTTTTTTTTTTTTTTAAAGATTTTATTTATTTATTTGACAGAGACAGGCAGCGAGAGAGGGAACACAGGCAGGGGGAGTGGGAGTGGAAGAAGCAGGCTCCCAGCAGAGGAGCCTGATGCGGGGCTCGAACCCAGAACGCTGGGATCACGCCCTGAGCCAAAGGCAGATGTTTAATGACTGCGCCACCCAGGTGCCCCAGGTAGAAAAGTTTTGATAAAAGAAGCAATGATAAAGTACCTACTGTGAGCAACACCTACTCCTAGCCCTGACTAGTTCATTTAGACTTGCACAGCTCTGTCCATTTCCTTACTCCACAATTCTGTTTGTTCTCATCAAATAAATTCAAGGGAATTATACAAGATAGTGGTCCACCTTCTATGTGATCCATAATACTGAAAATAGCAAAGTAAAAACAGAACATTGTTGTAATAACACATATAATGTACCTATATCAAGCCTAAACTGAGATTTCCCTTGTTAGTTTCACCATTTCCAGTGATTTTCTTAATCAGTTACAACTAAATCAACAATTTACTTCCATCTCTTTCTTCACAGAGTATGATTTTATTTTTTTCTTTATGACACTAATATAAATTTATTAATCTTATTTTCAAATGACTTTGACATTTGTTTTAGAGCAAACAATAAAAATAATAAAAAAAAATTTCCAGAAGAGGTATCCTGGTAGATGTATATGGAAAGATCTCTTTTGGATTCTGATACGCTAATATCAGTATTCTTTTCTCTATCTGTAGGCATAACATTTTCTGTCATAAGACTTGGTACTTCTCACAAACTAAATCCCATGAAGTTCTTTTTTTTTTTTTAGAAGACTCTTCTCTAATGAATAATAAAAAGTGTACTTCCTAGTTACAATAGTTCATGTAGATTGAACTTGGCTAATGATATTATATATTATTTTCCTGTTTTTTTTTTCTCAAATGGGTAGATTACTTTTGCCTATGAAGAACCACTTGTCATTTAAAGAATCCAGACTTTTCATGAGTCATTAAAAAAAATGAAACAGCTTTGAATATTATCAGCAACTATCTTTGTGTTACTTCTAGTAAAAAAATATGGGTGAGTGACATATAAAATGTTTGCTAATTTAAATAAAATTAATTAATTAAAAAATATATATATATAATTTTGAAGTAACTTTTGTTGGCCATTAGACCACAGAAAATCATCATGAGTTTTGAGTAGGAATCATAGAACATAATGTAGATCAGTAATATTATCTGATAAGCTGACATTGCACAAAAATGCACACCTAATGCATTTTCCACAAATTCTGGGATTATTTATATTATCATACATTTCTAAGTTTAAAAATTTTGAGGAAAATATTGTGGCAAGGAGGATAAGATTTATAGACCCAACCCCAAATGAACACCTACACCTTTCCTAGTAATATGAAAATGCGCCCTGCTCATTCATGCCTCTACCTTTGAACATACAGTATCCTTTTCTAGACCATGTTTTACATCCTTTTTTAGTTGACTCCAACCGATTCTTGATATTTCACTTTAGGTGTTAGCATGATTTAGCTTATCCTATGTCCAGTAGCATTCTGCTAATTTATTATAACAGGTTTTATTCTGTTCTCAACTATTTCATCTCTTAGGGCTAAAGCTCCTAAAGGCAAGTTGTCTTCTCCTCACACTCCCAATTTAGGCATGTCTAACGCATAGGAAAGTACGTAGCCCACACACATCAGTTTGCTAGGGCTGCCATAACAAAGAACCACAAACAGGGTGGCTTAAATAGCAAAAACTGATTGTCTTACAGTTCTGGAAACTGGAAGTCTAGGATCAAGGACTTGGCAGGTTTGGTTCCTTCTAAGGACTGTGAGGGATCTTTTCCCAGTCTATCTAAATGGCTCGTAAATGGCCAAGTTCATTTTCATGTGGTGTTCTTCTGGTATCTCCATATCATCTTCCCTCTGTACGTATCTCTGTGCCCAAACATCTTTGTTAAGACATTAGTCACGTTGGGTTAGGGTCAACCCTAATGATTGCACATTAGCCTGAATGCTTTCTGGAAAGACTCTTTCTCCAAATAAGGTCACACTCTGAGGTACTGGGAATTAGGATTTCAACATAGGAAATTTGGTGAGATACAATTAAACAAAAAACACCACAAGAGATATTTGTCAAATCAGTGAGTGCATGGAAGAGCACTTTTAGAACTTATCAAATTTGGTTTAATAAGCCGATGTGTATATTTTCCTCCAAAGACTGTGCACTTTTAGAGCAAAATTCATATCCCACTCATGCTTGAATCTGTAGTGCTTAGCATGAACACCAACAGACAATTGGTTCAAAATGCTTTGTTAAATGAGTGATAAATACAAATCATATAAAAGTGTTTTCTGTAAAAATGCCTCTGGAAGAATGTTTTATATGGGTCTTAGCTAATGCTCCGTTCAATTATTTTTGCTGATCATTGCAAATTGTATAGTCCCCAGAGTTGTAATGCCTTAGGCAATTTGAAAAAGATACCGTATGTCATTCAGAAGCTGGAAGTCTAAATATTTCCATGACTTAAATACCGTGTTTGCCTTATTAAAAATCAGCTCTCATCTATGATTTTGTGTCATTTCCATACTGCGTTTTTTTTTCTGATTTATCAAAACACAGTGCTAAAAATAAAATGTAAACTGACTTTCAGTGGAACCTGCCAGAGAGATAGAAAAGTGTCTTCAGACGTAAATAGAAAGATAATGAAAAGTGGAGAGCCTGAGTGTGTAGATGGGGGAGAAAGAACTTCAGGTGATGGTGTTGTCTGATTCAGTATGACCACCTCAATTATCATCAGGATGAGGAAGGTGAGTGGAATGTTAATTAGCTTCACAGTTTCTCTAATTCAGGGTGTATAATCAGCGCCAGTAGTAATAAAACAAGTAGAGACAAACCTGTTCTCTGAAGAAACTTATGAACCTAAAGTAATCTAATAAGACAAACATGGGCTAATTGTACTTACTGGAAAGAAGACAGCCAGCCTGGGTAATAACCAGATTTACACAAGGAATGGGAAGGGCTATGGTCCATTTGTATCTAAGCTAACAAAATGTTTTCATGATGTAGCCACAAAGCATTTTTCTAGACACTTTTTAGTTATATGGATTGAACCAATTTTACTATTGAGTTATTTTGTGAGTAAAGATAGGAACAATGAAGGGGAGGTAAACAGAAGGGGGAATGAACCATGAGAGACTGTGGACTCTGGGAAACAAGCTGAGGGCTTCAGAGGGGAGGGTGTGGGGGACTGGGATACCAATGATGGGTAGTAAGGAGGGCACGTATTGCATGGTGCACTGGGTGTNGGGCACGTATTGCATGGTGCACTGGGTGTTATACGCAACTAATGAATCATCGAACTTTACATCAAAAACTAAGGATATACTGTATGGTGACTAATATAGCATAATAAAAAATTATTTTTTTTAAAGATTTTTTTTTTTAAATTTATTCGGCAGAGACAGAGACAGCCAGTGAGAGAGGGAACACAAGCAGGGGGAGTGGGAGAGGAAGAAGCAGGCTCATAGCGGAGGAGCCTGATGTGGGGCTCGATCCCGGAACGCTGAGATCATGCCCTGAGCCGAAGGCAGACGCTTAACCGCTGTGCCACCCAGGCGCCCCCATAATAAAAAATTATTATAAAAAGAAATGTTACAGAGCAAAATCCAAAATAACAAGGCTTTGGTGAAGTTTTGTTTGAAGAGATTTAAATTTAAAAAGTCTTTTCTATTTACCCAGTAATTAACTATTTCTGCCATTCTTGTTTCTTTTGTGTAGATCCAGATTGATAACCTGGTTTAACATTTCCTGTGCTGGCTGATTTGGGGTGTGTGTGTGTGTGTGTGTGTGTGTGCTCAGCATTCCCATGTATTTATTTTTAATTCATCATTTTAATTTGAGATAATTTTAGATTTATAGAAAATTGCAAAAAAAGAGAGTTTCAGTAAAACTTTCACCTAGGTTTCCCTTATGTTAACCTCTTACATAACAATAAAACAATTATCAAAACTAAGACACTCACATTGGTTACATTAACTAAACTATAGATTTTATTTGAATCTTATATGAGTTTTTCCTGTAATGTCATTTTTCTGTTTCAGGACCTAATCACAATTCCAAATTCCATTACTTGTCATGTCTCCTTAATGTCCTCCAATCTATGATAGTATCTCAGTCTTTCCTTATTTGTGCCTTGATACTTTGGATCGTAGTGATCTATTATTTTGAAGAAAGTCTCAGTTTGGGTTTGTCTGATGTTTTTGCATGAAGTTATGCATTATTGGGAAGGACAACACAGAGATGATATGTCCTTCTTTGTGCATCATATCAGGGGATAGATGATGTCTCTACTTGTTACTGGTGATCTTGACCTTGATCACTGACTAAGGTGGCATCTGCTGGCTTTTTCCATTGTAAAATTACTGTTTTCCCCTTTGTAATGAATATTGGGGGAGAGGTACTTGGAAACTATGCAAATGCCATGTTTTGCTTAAATTCTTGCCCACTAACTACCACGTGACAGTGGTGAAATCTTGTTCTTCCATGTTTTATTTGGAATTCTTTCTCTTCTGTCTCATTTGTTTTTTATTTATTTGTTCAGTTACTTCTTCATATTAGTATAGACTCATGGGTCTTTATTTGGAAGCTATAATCCAATATTACTGTTATTTATTTGCTCAGCTTGTTCTAGCTTTGGCTACTGGAAACTGTTTCAATTGGCTCTTAGGCCCAGAAGACTTCCTTTAATATGTATTGTAGTGTAAGTCTACAAATAATGAATTTTTTCAGCTTTGGTATGTATGAGAAGATCTTACTTTTAAGGCTGCTTTTATGATTTCTGGTTCTAAGTAATTTTGTGTAGTTTTCTTCATAATTTCTTGTGCTTTGGGTTGGTTGAGCCTCTTGAATCTGTGGGTTTATAATTTTCATCAAATTCAGAAATTTCTACCTGTATTTCTTTTCATATTTTTATCCTTTTTCTTTTCATCCAGAGACTCTAATTATGCATATAACAGGATGTGTGAAGTTGTTCAACAGCTAATTGATGTTTCATTTTTTTTTAACTTCTGTCTTTAGATAATTTTTGTTGCTATATCTTTGTGTTCACTAAATTCTCCTTTCGTAATGTCTAATCTGCTTATTCACACTTAGTGTATTTTTCATCTCAGACATTTTCATTTATATTTCCTGAAGTTTGATTTCAGTATTTGATTTGGGGATTCTCTCTCTCTCTCTCTATATATATATATATTTCCATGTCTCAGTCTTTCATCTGGCTTCTTGAACAAATGAAATACAGTCATAATAACTACTTTAGTGTCCTTTTCTACTAATTCTATCATCTGCCTCATTTTTGTATAGAATTTGATTTTTCTTATAATTATGGGTTGTATTTTATGCTTCTCTGCATAACTGGTATTTTTTAATTGATGCCAGATACTGTAAATTTTACATTTTGGGGTGCTGAGTTTTTTTGTATTCCTATAAATATTCTTGAACTTCTTTTCTGGGATATAGTTCAGTTACTTGGAAATAGTTTGATCTTCTTTCTCCTGCTTTATACTGTTTTAGGGAGAACCAGAAGAACATTTAGTTAGTGCTAATTTTGCCCCACTACTGAGGCAAAACCTTCCGAATACTAACACAAAGCCCCATAAATTATGTGATTTTCCACTATGGCTAGTATGAACAAGCACTATTACCAGTCGTGTGTGATCACTGGAAAATGTTTCCTTTAATTCCTTCAAATACTTCTTTCTTGGGTAAATCCTCACATGAATGCACTGATCAGTCCTCAGATGAAGACTCAAAGGGGATCCTCTGCTTATCTCCAGAGCTCTTGCTTTGCTGTGCTGTCTCTTTCCTGTTATTCTGCTCTTTCAGTTCAACCCTTTTTGGTCTCCTTGGATCCTACATCTTCTGTCTTTCAGGGATCACTATCCTTTCTTGCCTTATGTCCAATGTCTTAAAATCCACAGTTTCCTATATTTTAATTTGGTTCCTAGTAGTTTTAGGACAGTAAATCAGGTCTTTATAATTTTATCTTGGCCAGAATCAGTAATTATGTGATAGCTAAGTAACATTTTTGTGAAAAAGTTAAAAAATAAATCTGTACAATGAAATATAGGCTATGTAAGGGG
>NC_048225.1:38952896-38963276 GCF_002007445.2 Ailuropoda melanoleuca
GACAGCCAGCGAGAGAGGGAACACAGCAGGGGAGTGGGAGAGGAAGAAGCAGGCTCATAGCAGAGGAGCCTGATGTGGGGCTCGATCCCGGAACGCTGAGATCATGCCCTGAGCCGAAGGCAGACGCTTAACCGCTGTGCCACCCAGGCGCCCCCATAATAAAAAATTATTATAAAAAGAAATGTTACAGAGCAAAATCCAAAATAACAAGGCTTTGGTGAAGTTTTGTTTGAAGAGATTTAAATTTAAAAAGTCTTTTCTATTTACCCAGTAATTAACTATTTCTGCCATTCTTGTTTCTTTTGTGTAGATCCAGATTGATAACCTGGTTTAACATTTCCTGTGCTGGCTGATTTGGGGTGTGTGTGTGTGTGTGTGTGCTCAGCATTCCCATGTATTTATTTTTAATTCATCATTTTAATTCGAGATAATTTTAGATTTATAGAAAAATTGCAAAAAAAGAGAGTTTCAGTAAAACTTTCACCTAGGTTTCCCTTATGTTAACCTCTTACATAACAATAAAACAATTATCAAAACTAAGACACTCACATTGGTTACATTAACTAAACTATAGATTTTATTTGAATCTTATATGAGTTTTTCCTGTAATGTCATTTTTCTGTTTCAGGACCTAATCACAATTCCAAATTCCATTACTTGTCATGTCTCCTTAATGTCCTCCAATCTATGATAGTATCTCAGTCTTTCCTTATTTGTGCCTTGATACTTTGGATCGTAGTGATCTATTATTTTGAAGAAAGTCTCAGTTTGGGTTTGTCTGATGTTTTTGCATGAAGTTATGCATTATTGGGAAGGACAACACAGAGATGATATGTCCTTCTTTGTGCATCATATCAGGGGATAGATGATGTCTCTACTTGTTACTGGTGATCTTGACCTTGATCACTGACTAAGGTGGCATCTGCTGGCTTTTTCCATTGTAAAATTACTGTTTTCCCCTTTGTAATGAATATTGGGGGAGAGGTACTTGGAAACTATGCAAATGCCATGTTTTGCTTAAATTCTTGCCCACTAACTACCACGTGACAGTGGTGAAATCTTGTTCTTCCATGTTTTATTTGGAATTCTTTCTCTTCTGTCTCATTTGTTTTTTATTTATTTGTTCAGTTACTTCTTCATATTAGTATAGACTCATGGGTCTTTATTTGGAAGCTATAATCCAATATTACTGTTATTTATTTGCTCAGCTTGTTCTAGCTTTGGCTACTGGAAACTGTTTCAATTGGCTCTTAGGCCCAGAAGACTTCCTTTAATATGTATTGTAGTGTAAGTCTACAAATAATGAATTTTTTCAGCTTTGGTATGTATGAGAAGATCTTACTTTTAAGGCTGCTTTTATGATTTCTGGTTCTAAGTAATTTTGTGTAGTTTTCTTCATAATTTCTTGTGCTTTGGGTTGGTTGAGCCTCTTGAATCTGTGGGTTTATAATTTTCATCAAATTCAGAAATTTCTACCTGTATTTCTTTTCATATTTTTATCCTTTTTCTTTTCATCCAGAGACTCTAATTATGCATATAACAGGATGTGTGAAGTTGTTCAACAGCTAATTGATGTTTCATTTTTTTTTAACTTCTGTCTTTAGATAATTTTTGTTGCTATATCTTTGTGTTCACTAAATTCTCCTTTCGTAATGTCTAATCTGCTTATTCACACTTAGTGTATTTTTCATCTCAGACATTTTCATTTATATTTCCTGAAGTTTGATTTCAGTATTTGATTTGGGGATTCTCTCTCTCTCTCTCTATATATATATATATTTCCATGTCTCAGTCTTNCTCTCTATATATATATATATATATTTCCATGTCTCAGTCTTTCATCTGGCTTCCATGTCTCAGTTTTTCATCTGGCTTCTTGAACAAATGAAATACAGTCATAATAACTACTTTAGTGTCCTTTTCTACTAATTCTATCATCTGCCTCATTTTTGTATAGAATTTGATTTTTCTTATAATTATGGGTTGTATTTTATGCTTCTCTGCATAACTGGTATTTTTTAATTGATGCCAGATACTGTAAATTTTACATTTTGGGGTGCTGAGTTTTTTTGTATTCCTATAAATATTCTTGAACTTCTTTTCTGGGATATAGTTCAGTTACTTGGAAATAGTTTGATCTTCTTTCTCCTGCTTTATACTGTTTTAGGGAGAACCAGAAGAACATTTAGTTAGTGCTAATTTTGCCCCACTACTGAGGCAAAACCTTCCGAATACTAACACAAAGCCCCATAAATTATGTGATTTTCCACTATGGCTAGTATGAACAAGCACTATTACCAGTCGTGTGTGATCACTGGAAAATGTTTCCTTTAATTCCTTCAAATACTTCTTTCTTGGGTAAATCCTCACATGAATGCACTGATCAGTCCTCAGATGAAGACTCAAAGGGGATCCTCTGCTTATCTCCAGAGCTCTTGCTTTGCTGTGCTGTCTCTTTCCTGTTATTCTGCTCTTTCAGTTCAACCCTTTTTGGTCTCCTTGGATCCTACATCTTCTGTCTTTCAGGGATCACTATCCTTTCTTGCCTTATGTCCAATGTCTTAAAATCCACAGTTTCCTATATTTTAATTTGGTTCCTGGTAGTTTTAGGACAGTAAATCAGGTCTTTATAATTTTATCTTGGCCAGAATCAGTAATTATGTGATAGCTAAGTAACATTTTTGTGAAAAAGTTAAAAAATAAATCTGTACAATGAAATATAGGCTATGTAAGGGGGAAAAAAAACGCTCCTCCTTGTTATGAGGCTTTTATATGTGAAGTTAATGTATGTTACTGCTGATGTCAGCATATTCATTCTTTCAGTGACCCTGCCCTCAAATAAATTTGGATTTTCCATCATAATTTCTCTTCTTTCCTATTCCCCTTCTAACATTGGAAGAATTTGGTCTTTGCTAGACTTGTTCCTAGGACTTCTGTAATATAAAATTAGAATAAGCTGTATATTCAACAAATATTTATTGTGTGTCTGTTCTGTGCCAGGCACTGTTCTGGGCACATGAGACACATCAACTAAATAAAAGAGAAAATCTTCCTGCCCTCATGGAGTTTTTATTCAACAATGAGAAACCAACATTAATCAATGAACATAGAAAATAAGTGAACTGTAGGGGTGCCTGGCTGGCTCAGTTGGTAGAGCATGAGACTCAGTCTTGGGATTGTGAGTTTGAGCTCCACGCTGGGTGTAGAGATTACTTAAAAAAGAAAATCTTTTTTTTTAATAATTTTTATTTTGTTATATTAGTCACCATACAGTACATCCCCAGTTAAAAAAGAAAATCTTAAAAAAATAAGTAAATGTATATTATGGTAAAAAGAAATGTGCATATCAGAGAAATAATAAACAAAGGCAGAAAATTACATCAACATCCTTAATAAAGAGTTGGGGAAGAAGGGAGGGAATAGAAGCATAGTCTGGGGGAGTTGGGGATTTATTTTGAGGGAGGTTATTCAGCCATTGAGGGATGTAGCAATTTGTGGAGAAAGAAAAGAGGCTGAAGAAGAGTTGCTGAACATCCCAACTAAAAGCATTCTATTGCCTCTCAAGTACACATGGACCATTTTCCAGAATAGGTCATATGATAGACCATGCACCAAGTCTGAACAAATTTAAGGTTGAAATCATCAAGCACCTTTTCCAACCACTGTGATATGAAACTAGAAAGTAATTACAAGAAGAAAACTGGAAAATTCACAAACATGTGGTGACTGAACAACATATGGCTGAACACCAAACAACCAATGGGTTAACAATAAATCAAAAGTAAAAAAAGAAAAAAACCAATACCTTGAGACAAATAAAAATGGAAATATAACATACCAAAACATATTGGATGAAGCAAACATAGTTCTAAGAGGGAAGTTCATAGTGATAAATGCCTACCTCAGGACACAAGAAAAATCTCAAACAACCTATCTTTACACCTCAAGAAACTAGACAAAGAATAAATGAAGTCAAAGTTAGTAGAAGGAAGGAAATAACAAAGATCAGAGCAGAAATAAATGGAATAGAGACTAAAAGACAGTAGAAAAGATCAATGAATCCAAGAACTGGTTCTTTGAAAAGATAAAGTCAACAAACCTTTAGCTAGACTTACCTACAAAAAATAAGCAAAAAAAAAAAAAAACCCAAATAAATAAAATCAAAAAAGAAAGAGATGTTACAAATGATACCACGGAAATACAAAAAAATCATAAAAGACTACTATAAAAAAGTATACACCAACAAATAGGACAACATAGAAGAAATGGATAAATTCCTAGAAACATGAAATCTTCCAGGACTGAATCATGAAGAAATAGAAAATCTGAATAGACCAATTACTGGAAAAAATAAATCAGCCGTTAAAAAAAATCCCTACGCACTAACATCCAGGACCAGACCGTTTCACAGGTGATTTCTGCCAAATATTCAAAGAATTAATATAAATCCTTCTCGAACTCTTCCAAAAAGTAGGAGAGAATACTTCCAACCTTGTTTTATGAGGCCAGAATTACCCTGATATCAAAACCAGACAAGGATACCACATAAAAGGAAATTATGGGCCAATATCCCTGGTGTATATAGATGCAAAACTCCTCAAAAAATTAGCCAACTGAATTCAATAGTTTATGAAAATATGAATCAAGGGGGATTTATTACAGGGATGAAAGGATGATTGAACGTTTACAAAGCAATCAGTGTGATACACCACATCAACAAAATAAAGGATAAAAATCATCTGATCATCTCAATAGATGCAAAAAAAGCATTTGACAAAATTCAACATCAGTTTGTGATAAAAACTCTTTAAAAAAGTACATGTAGAGGGAACATACCTCAGCATTATAAAGACAAGCATTATATATGACAAGCCCACAGCTACTCATTATGGTGATTGTTTGCAATATACACATATATTGAATCACTATGTTGTACACCTGAAACTAAAATAATGTATGCCAATTAGGCTCAATTAAAAAAAAAGGGGAATTGCTAGATATATTGAACTGGATTGCCTTAAATTTCTCTGAAAGATTCAGAGGTTATTTTATGACACTTCAAATGCTAGAATNTAAAAAAATAAAAAAGTACATGTAGAGGGAACATACCTCAGCATTATAAAGACAAGCATTATATATGACAAGCCCACAGCTACTCATTATGGTGATTGTTTGCAATATACACATATATTGAATCACTATGTTGTACACCTGAAACTAAAATAATGTATGCCAATTAGGCTCAATTAAAAAAAAAGGGGAATTGGCTAGATATATTGAACTGGATTGCCTTAAATTTCTCTGAAAGATTCAGAGGTTATTTTATGACACTTCAAATGCTAGAATAGTCTTCCTTGAAAGTTATTTCATGTTGATTCCAGAAAAGTGAAGGGCCTTAGTTTATATGCAAGCTACTTATAGGTTGACATATTTTGTTACACTTGAGGAATATATTTTATTTTTGTTTTGTAAATGAGGGAACTAAAGCTTGAGGATTTTAAGATCTCGTCCAACTAGTAAGTGATAGTTAGAGCTGGAATCCAAGTGGACATGTTGCAAAAGCCAACGCTTTTGCTTTTATACAAAACTATTCTTAATCTTATTTACGATGTAACATCGGTACATTATAATGGAGGGTGTACAAACATGTTTCCATGATCTGTGATCTAAGTATGTCTCAGGATCCTCTAGACCACTTCTAGATGCTATAGTGACCCCCACGTCTCTCCAAAATGTTTGTTGGTTTGCAGCTTAGAAGTTTTAGGTAAAGTAATTTTTTTTCACAGAAATAATATGAAATAAAGCAAAGGTCAGCTAACTGTAGCTAATGGGCTAAATCTAGTCAGCCACATGTTTTTGTAAATAAAGTTTTATTGGAATATAACTGCGCCTATTTGTTTTCTTACTTTCTATGGCTGTTTTCAGTAGGTGAGTACTTGTGATAGAGACTTTATAGCCTGTAAGCCTCAAATGTATTGTCTGTCACTTTACAGAAAAAAGGTTGCTAACCCCTGAATAGAGGATCTTACTTCTATAAGGTCTTAAGAGTTCTCAAATGTAGGACTTCAGGTTTATGCTGATTCTCCAGTCTGGGAGATTAATTAGGTAATTTCCTTACTGCTACATCTTGAGGAATAAGAATTCTTAGCAGCTCACCCCAGTGATAGCCCATCAGCAGGAAATGCCTTCCAGCTTTCTTCTTAGAGGAGAGGAGTGCTGCTAGACTAACCGGCCATTACCACCCAATGTCTTCTGCCTTAGTGAAAGAAGTTTCAAGAGGCAGTCAGAGGCCTCAGGAGTCATTGTTACTGTTCTTTTCTCAGTTTCTAGTATCTTCCATGTTGAACGAACTAATTTTAAGAATGACAATTCCATGTTTGTTAGTTAGAATGTTTGGAATTAGATTTTCAATAATGTCTAAAATAAAAGCAAATAATAATATCGCTAAGCACTTTATGTTTTCTAATTGAATATAGACCGCCTCTGATAAATAACACATTCTTATAAATAAAGCAGTTGTATGTAGAGTAAAACAAAATTTCATATAGCAACCTTCAGCATTTTGAAAAAGAATATAGATGATTGACATTATAAAATGTTTATATGTTATTAAAAGATTGAGAAATACCTATCTTGGCAAAAAACATTTTAATTTTAATTTTTAACCTTTGTTTTGAATAAATTTTAGACTTATACAAAAGTGACAGAGCTTTTGTATTGTCATGCAGAGTTCTTGTATTCCATCACCCAGCTTTTCCTAATGTGAAGAATTCACACAGCCATTGTACAATTATCAAAACCAGGAATTATCATCTGTATAATGCTATTAATTACAGAATTTATTCTAATTTCACTGGTTTGTCCTAGTGAAAATCTCTACTGAGAATCCTTTTTTTTTTTTTTTTTTGTTATAGGATCCCATCTTTCATTTAATCTCTAATATGTGCAGTTCCTCAGGCTTTCCATGTCTTTCATGACCTTGACACTTTTGAAGAGCACTGGTCAGTTATTTTGACATAGATGTATTTGTTTTCTTTCGTAAGTGGCAAAATGAAACGATGGAAACCTGATGTTCCTCCCACTAGGAAAAGAAATAACCTGCAGGTCTTTGGGGAGCCCCAAAAGCAAATGACTAAGATATAAGTCCACTGGCGATCAGTGTCTGGAGGCTTTTTCCCCAGAGGAGAGCAAAAGGGGAAGAGATTGGAAAGCTGGTGGTCTTCCTAATGTCTACTCTGGTGCATTCTCCAGTATATCTAGATGGTAAATCAGAAACCTACTTATATTCTGCATCTGAATTCAAAATCTCAGTACTGATCTGAATAAAAAATGGACAATATTCTCTTAAGACTGAAATATAATAATCTGATCAGAGAACAGTTCTGTCATTTGAAGTTTGAGAATGCATGTGAAGATAATCAGATTTGCATGTTCAGAAAATGACCCATCTTATTAGATTCATTACTTCCAAATAAATGGTTAAGTTGTTTAAACCACTATCCTTTTAAGAAGACTGAGATTTTTAAAATAGCAATGATGATGAAGTATAGAGAGGTTTCCTCAAAGCATTGCAATCATACTACTATTGAGATGGGAAATGACTACTTATTATTAAAAAATAAATAATAGCCATAGAATTTTAAAATAATAAGTTATCATTAGAGAAAGACTGTTTCATAGAAAATAGACTATTAGGAAAATATTTTCAGGAAACTTTCCACATTCATTTAGTACAGTAAATTATTATCCCTTTGTTCACTGTCTATTAAAAAAAATGTCTAAACGACAAGGTTTTTTTCTAGCTTAATATAAAATAAATTGTTGCCTGAGGAAGCCTGTTTGCCTGGTAACAAACAACTTCGCATTTTGTGTAATTAATCTTAACCTGTCAGCTGGTCAAAATCATTAATCAGCCACCTTCCGACTGGAGAGCTGGACTTTAAATGAAGAGAAAAACAACAAGATGATGTCACATCTGCGTTGTTAATTTGCATTCCAGGTTGTTTGAAAAGAGGTGTAAAGGAAGGAGAACATAAAAAAAGTATTTCTTGAACAAAATTTTTTTATGCTATCCCATTCTCAGTGTTGGTCACAGACACTAAACAGATTTTTTAAAAAAACCCATTCCCCTAGGCAACTGACAAATGTGGAATTTACTCTGTTTAAGTGGAAGCTATAGTGAACCAGCAAATGCAGACTTTAAATGGGTATGATGAAATCTAAAAAGGAGGGACAAAGTATGCTAAAAGGAGTACACACAGGAGTGTGAAAACTAGAAATTTCAGTTTGAGATGTGAACTAGAAGGGAATAGGAATGCAGTCATAGGTGAAAGTAAAAAATAGTTCTGCATTGAGCTTATGCATGTGTTCTAGAACAGCAATTAGCTTATCACTGATTATTAATTAGTTTAGAAGTCAAAATGTCCCAGTGCCATGTTACCATACTTTGAATGAAATATGATAAAATATTGTGCTATCATGTCTTAGTGACAATAGCAAAACTGAATAAACTTGGAAGGTAAAGTAAAAAATTTCCTAAAACTTCACCTAAGTCAAAAAGATTAAGAAGTTTGTAAAAAAGTGACATATATTTCTAAAACTATGCTAAAATCTAGTATTTTTATTCAGACACTAAGGATTTTTTTAAAGCAGGCATTTAGGAAATTCTTTCTTTCTTTTTTTTTTTTAAGGAAGAGAGAGTACACGCGAGGGGGAGTGTGGGGCAGAGGGAGAGAATCTTAAGCAGGTTCCACACCCAGTGCAGAGTCCAACGCAGGGCTAGGTCACAACTCTGAGATCATGACCTGAGCCTAAATCAAGAGTCAGTTGCTTAACTGACTGAGCCACCCAGGCATCCCAAGAAACACTTCTTTATTTTTTATTTTATTTCTTGGCTCTTTTTAATTTTAATTGCACTGTAGTTAATATGCAATATTGTATTAGTTTCAGGTGTACAGTATTGTAATTCAACAATTTCATATATTACTTTGTGCTCATCAAGTTGCATGTACTCTTAATACCATCGCCTATTTCATCCACACCCCATCTATCTCCCCTCTGGTAACCCTGTTTTTTCTCTATAGCTAAGGGTCTGTTTCTTGGTTTCTCTCTCTCTCTTGTTTTTCCCTTAGTTTGCTTTCGTTTCTTAAATTCCATAAATTAGTAAAATCCTATGGTATTTGTCCTTCTCCGACTGGCTTATTTTGCTTAGCATTTTATCCATGTTGTTGCAAATAGCAAGATTTTGTTCTATTTTATGGCAATAATATAATATAATATAATATAATATAATATAATATATACACACCCCAGATGTGTACACACACACACCACATCTTCTTTATTCATTTTTCTGTTGATGGACACTTAAACTGCTTCCATAATTTGGCTATTATAAATAATGCTGCAATAAACATAGAGAGTACATATATCCTTTCAAATTAGTGTTTTTGTATTCTTTGGGTAAATATCCAGTAGCGTGATTATTAGATCAAAGGGTGGTTCTATTTTTAATTATTTGAGGAACCTCCATACTGTCTTCCACAATGGCTCCACCAGATTCCATTCCCACCAACAGTGCAAGTGGGTTCCTTTTTCTCTACATCCTCACCAACACTTGTTTCAAGAGTTTTTTGTTTTAGCCATTCTGACAGGTGTGAGGTGATATCTCATTGTAGTTTTGATTTGCATTTCCTGATGATGAGTGATGTTGAGCATCTTTTTCATGTGTCTGTGGGCCATCTGGATGTCTTCTTTGAAAAAATGTTCACATCTGCCCATTCTCAATTGGACTATTTGTTTTTGGGGTGTCAAGTTGTATAATATCTTTATGTATTTTGTATACTAACCCTTTATCAGATTTGTCTGTCACTTTGAAACATTTTTTTCCCATTCAGTAGGTTGTCTTTTAGTTTTGTTGGTGTTTCTTCCACTGTCCAGAAGCTTTTTATTTTGACATAATCACAATAATTTATTTTTGCTTTAGTTTCCCTGGCCTTAGGAAAATATATCTAGAAAGACTTAGGTACAGCTGATGTCAAAGAAATTACTGCCTGTGCTTTCTTCTAGGATTTTTACAGTTTCTGGTCTCATATTTAGGTCTTTAATCAATTTTGAATTTATTTTTGTTTATGATATAAGAAAGTGATCCAGTTTCTTTTTTTTTTTTTTGCATGCTGCTGTCCAGTTTTCCCAACACCATTTGTTGAAGAGACTGTCTCCCCTATCCCCATTGGATATTCTTTCCTGCTTTGTCAAAGATTAGCTGACCATATAGTTATGGGTTCATTTCTGGGTTTTCTATTCTGTTCTGTTGATCTATGGGTCTGTTTTTGTGCCAGTACCATACTGTTTTGATTACTATAGCTTTGTAATATAGCT
>NC_048225.1:38963691-38971550 GCF_002007445.2 Ailuropoda melanoleuca
TTACCTCTTAGAACTGCTTTTGCTGCATCCCAAAGATTTTGGACCCAATATTGTGTTTTCTTTTCCATTCATCTCCATGTATTTTTTATTTCCTCTCCTATTCATTATTTAGTAGCATGTTATTTTACCTCCATGTATTTGTGCTCTTTCCAGATTTTCTTTTTGTTGATTTCTAATTAATTGCACTGTGGTCAGAAAAGATGCATGGTATAACTTAGATCTTTTAGAAATTGTTGAGACTTGTTTTGTGGCCTAATATGTGACCTATTCTGGAGAATGTTCCATGTGCACTTGAAAAGAATGTGTATTCTGCTGTTTTAGGATGGAATGTTCTGAATTTATCTGTTAAGTCCATCTGTTCTGATGTGTCATTCAAAGACACTGTTTCTTTACTGATTTTCTGTTTAGGGTGGTAAAGGCCCCTACTATTATTGTATTACTATTGATTAGTTCCTTTATATTCATCATTAACTGTTTTATGTATTTAGGTACTCCCATATTGGGTGCATAAATATTTATAATTGTTATGTCTTCTTGTTGGATTATCTCCTTTATTATTTATAGTGCCCTTTGTCTCTTGTTAGTCTTTGTTTTAAAGTCTATTTTCTCTAAGCATTGCTACCCTGACTTTCTTTTAAACTCCATTTGCATGACAAATGTTTCCCCATCCCCTCACTTTCAATCTGCATATGTCTTTAGGTCTGAAAGGAGTCTCTTATAGGCAGCATATACATGGACCTTGTTTTCTTATTCATTCCATCACCCTATGTCTTTTGATTGGAGCATCTAGTAAATTTACATTCAAAGTAATTATTGGTAAGTATGTATTTATTACCATTTTTTGTGGTTGTTTTTGTAGATCTCTGTTCCTTCCTTCCCTTACTGTCTTCTCTCACCATAAGTTGGGTTTCTTTAGTGACATACTTGGATGCTTGGATTCCTTTCTCTTTATTTTTTGCATATCTATTACTGGTTTTTGATTTGTGGTTACCATTATGTTTGTATATGACATCTTCTGCATATAACTATTTATATTAAGTTGATGGTCACTTAAATTTGAACCCATTCATTACTCCTCTTCTTCCCACATTTTAGGTATATGGTGCATACTTTACATCCTTCTATTTTCTTAGTCCCTCGACTGATTTTTACAGATATACTTAGTTTTAATGCTTTTGTGCTTCTTGCATTTCTTACTCCTACTATAGTCTTTCTTTTCCATTCAGAATCCCCTTTAACATTTCTTGTAGGGCTGGTTTATTGGTCATGAAGTCCTTTTTTGGGGGGCGGGGCACTCTTTATCTCTCCTTTCATTCTAAATGATAGCCTAGATGCATAGAATATTCTTGGCTGCGGATTTTTTTCTTTTCAGCATTTTGTATACGTCATGCCATTCTCTTCTCTCCTACAAAGTTTCTGCTGACAATCTTATGGGGTTTTCCTTGTATGGAACTCTTCTCTTTATGCTCTTACAATTTTTCTCTATATCATTACTTTTTGCCATTTTAATTACTGTGTGTCTTTGTGTGAACCTCCTTAGGTTGAATTTGTTGGAGGATTGCTGTGCCTCCTGGATCTGAATTTCATTTTGCAGATTTGGGAATTTTTCAGCTATTATTTTTACAAATAAATTTTCTGCCCCCTTTTCTCACTCTTCTCCTTCTGAGACACCTATAATGTAAATGTTACTACATTTGATGGAATCACTAATTTCTCCATCTATTCTCATTTTGCATAATTTTTCCCTCATCTGCTCAGCTTTATTACTTTCCATTGTTCTGTCCTCCACGTCACTGATTTGTTCTTGTGCTTCTTCCAGCCTGCTATTTGTTCCATCTAGTGTATTTTAAATTTCAATTATTGTGTTCGTCATCTCTGACTGTTTGTTTATTTTATCACTTTTTACGTATTTCACTGATGCCCTCCATTCTTTTCTGAAGTCCAGTGAGTATCTTTATGATCATTACTTTAAATTCTCTATCAAGCGTATTACTTCTGTCTGTTTTGCTTAGATCTCTTGCTGTAATTTTTTCTCATTGTTTCATTTGGGAGATATTCCTCTGTCTTCCCATTTTGTCTAACCCTGGGTCTGTTTCTGTGTGTTTGGAAAGTCAGCTGCTGTCTCCTGCTCTCTAAAGTAGTAGGTGGGATATACAATTTTAACAAGGTGGTCCTGGTCCTCTGCCAGAGGGGATTGACCTCCGCCACCCAGTCCAGGGTTGGCTGAGATGATACACAAAGCATGCATGTATGGGGGGTGCAGTGCCTGTAAGTTTTGTGCACAGTCCTCTTCAACAGGGGCTGGGTAGCCGCTGCTGAGACCTGGCTGTCTGGGGCTTCTCCACCACACACCGGAGGGAGGGGCATACAGCCTTAAGAAGGTACACATGTCATCACAGGAGGTGACTAGCCACCACTTCCAGGATCTAGGCCCTGGAAAGCATGGAAAGCACCCAGTTGAGAGATGTAGTGTTGGCAAGGTTTGTGCTGGTCTTCTTGGGAGGGAACTCACAGTGCTGGGACTGAGGTAGGCCTGAATGGAAGGGACGAGGCATGGTGTAAGCAATTTAGGTAGTGAATGCCAGCTTTGCACTGGTTCTCCTAGATGGCTGTGTGTTTATGCTGGGAGTTAGGGATATGAAATGGTGGTTGCCAGCTCCTTTGTTCCTAGAGATGTCCCTCAGTGAAACTTGCCCCTCTTGAAATGCTGTGCAATTCATAATTAACTCTCCCTTTAATATGTGCCAGGNGTATGTGCCAGGTGTTTTTCAAACTGTTGCTTCTCTGCTGTGTCTCTGCAGCTGTGTGTTGTGCTGTCTCTTTAAGGACAGGGCCTCAGCTTCCTCTGCCCTCCTGGCTCTACCAGAGATGAGCCCACTGATTTTTAAATTTCTAGCTTTAAGTCTCACTGGTTGTAGGAAGTCACAAACTTCAGCTTCTCTGGTTTTCAAAGCCAAATGTTATGGAAATTCATCTTCCCCAGGGGAGCTCCCCAGTGTGATAGTCTAATTTCTCTCCCCTCTCTGCACCCTAAGCATCCCTCCCTGAGACAGTCTCAAGGTCCATTTACCTCCAGACCATGTGTCTGCACTTACTCCATTTTTGATGAGGCCTCTTCTCTACATTTAGTTGTGGAGTTTGTTCTGTCAGTCTTCGGGTTGTTTTCTGGGTTATTTACACCGATGTGAGTGTTATATAATTGTATCTGTGGGAGGAGGCGAGCTTAGGGTCCTCTTACTCCACCATCTTCTTCAGAATTCCTCCAGGAAATAGTTTTTTAAATAACCAGTTTTAAAGGAAACACTTGATAGATATGTTTGTATAAAGACAATCTACTTATTAATTAGGAGAAAAACCTAATGTAGAGAATTTTTTTTTTCTTTTTAGATCAAAATGTCATTTTGAAATCTGGAGGCAAAGATACAAAAGCAGAAATCTTTGAATAGTTTTATAAATTGACAGACAGTTAAATAAATTCAGGAAAATTCTTAGTTTTCTCAAGTTGTATGTCCCAGTTAGAGGATATTTTAGTNGGCTCCCCAGTGTGATAGCCTAGTTTCTCTCCCCTCTCTGCACCCTAAGCATCCCTCCCTGAGACAGTCTCAAGGTCCATTTACCTCCAGACCATGTGTCTGCACTTACTCCATTTTTGATGAGGCCTCTTCTCTACATTTAGTTGTGGAGTTTGTTCTGTCAGTCTTCGGGTTGTTTTCTGGGTTATTTACACCGATGTGAGTGTTACGTAATTGTATCTGTGGGAGGAGGTGAGCTTAGGGTCCTCTTACTCCACCATCTTCTTCAGAATTCCTCCAGGAAATAGTTTTTTAAATAACCAGTTTTAAAGGAAACACTTGATAGATAAGTTTGTATAAAGACAATCTACTTATTAATTAGGAGAAAAACCTAATGTAGAGAATTTTTTTTTTCTTTTTNTTTAAAGGAAACACTTGATAGATATGTTTGTATAAAGACAATCTACTTATTAATTAGGAGAAAAACCTAATGTAGAGAATTTTTTTTTTCTTTTTAGGTCAAAATGTCATTTTGAAATCTGGAGGCAAAGATACAAAAGCAGAAATCTTTGAATAGTTTTATAAATTGACAGACAGTTAAATAAATTCAGGAAAATTCTTAGTTTTCTCAAGTTGTATGTCCCAGTTAGAGGATATTTTAGTGGGTTTTCCATGGAAATTAGTAAACTGATAAGTTCAACTGGCCTTTGTTTATGATCCTTTTTTGTCTGTCACTAACATGTGCAAGTTCTTTTGAAGTGACTGGTGATTTTTTTTTTTTTTAGTCTCTTAACTAAAGAGATTCAATTTCTTCTATAATAGACAATCATTGCCTTCTGCCTATAACTAGTTTCTCAGTTAATCAAGTTATTTTTTCTTGGGATTTTGAGCTGGTAACATATTTATTTGCCAAGTGTTATGACTAGAAGGAAGGTGACAGACCAACTAGCACAATTATAACTTAGGTGATGTCATTTATAATTAATACCGTCTAACATCAAATGAGCTATTTAATGGGTATCCACAAAATGGCTTCAAAGTAATCAAATAATTCTTTTCTTCCTGGCAACAACAAAACCAAGTTGTGTATAATCAGGAAAGGCCATGTGGTTCATCTCCTGATCAAAAATTGGAATTTTCTGTGTCATGTAGAATATAACTGGACTGTATATGGAGTGTGTAGGGTTTTTTGTCTATATCCTAGCATAGAGCTGGTTATTTCCAGGTATATATGTATATATTTTTTAAAGATTTTATTTATTTATTCGACAGAGATAGAGACAGCCAGCGAGAGAGGGAACAAAAGTAGGGGGAGTGGGAGAGGAAGAAGCAGGCTCATAGCGGAGGAGCCTGATGTGGGGCTCGATCCCATAACGCCGGGATCACGCCCTGAGCCGAAGGCAGACGCTTAACTGCTGTGCCACCCAGGCGCCCCAATATTTCCAGGTATATTAAACAAATTCTTCAACAACGACAATAAAAATAGATCAGCTAATTTTGCTAACTTCCTAACAAGTGTCAGGAGCATGTTCAGAGCTGGGGATATCGAGAAATTAATATATTATCCTTGCCTAGCAGATACTTTGTTTACAAATGTGAATTTCATATCTGTTACACCAGAGACTGGGTAAACTGTTCTGTTAATTCAGTGTTATGTAGTGAGGGAGAAGCTATAATGTTAATTACTTTAGTAGAAACAGCAATCTATCATACAATCTAAGTGTGTTGTATTAGACTTCGATGTTATGTAATTATTATTTCGAGAAGCCTATTGCATGATCTTTATTATGCAGAGGTCATAGATTGAAATATGAATCTACATAATTATTATAATCAGTGACACAGAGGGAATGCCAATGCTAGAGAAAGAAAAATTAATAGAGAAAATTCTTTATTTCTTTAATTTCTGGGGATACTAAAGCTATGTCCATAGAAATTAGAGCAAACTTGATACTATTTCTAGTGTGACACTTTCATAAAGCTCAAAGTTTTTAGTGTAGAATTTGGTCCATATTTTGCTTCCCTTAATGTCTTTGGCACTTGAAAAAATAAATTATATACCACCTTAATCTTGCTAAAACTTTGCCTCATTTCCTCATTTTTCTAAACTTTGAATTTGTCAGAATATATTGTGTCATTGGTTGAGTTTGGTTAAAATTCATCCCATACCATTTCCTTTATTCATTATCTCATATGTAGATGGTGACTTTATGAGTGACTTTAAGTTCCTTTCTCCATTTTGGGTGCATTTTCTGTCCCTTACAAGAATTTTAACATAGTACATGGAAGTCATTTCAGGAAGGCTACTTTAATTAAGTCTAATCTTAGAAATAACCTTATGCTCTAGTATTATAAGCATTAAATTTAACATTTCCAAGCCCTCTCTAGAATGGAAATATTACAAACATGTAGTCAGAAAATGTATAAATTATCTAATAAAATGGTTCTTTGGGTACAAATACTGGAGAGAGAGAGAGAGAGAGAGACAGAGAGAGATTCTTTCTCTTTCTGTTATGTAGAGGATGTGAATGAGAAGAACCTGCAGCAAGGGAAATATTGCTCCCCATCTGTTCTATCATTGGAACTTAGGATAATAGAAACAGGCAAGAAAAACACAGAGAAAGAGAGCACAGTCACTAGCATTTTAAGGAAATATGCCCCTGGCGTCTGCTTTGGTTAGATTTGGTATGAGTAAATATGTTCAAGCCCTCATCAAGAAATCAGAATTATAGGAAACAAAGACACAGTGGCAGGTAGGGAATTTTTTTTTCCTCATCCTTCTTTTATCTCTTGTTATTACAAGATTTTGAAGTTACAAGGGAAAAGCACCAGATAGTGACTGAGGATCCATTGTGCTATGGTGATGTGACCTTGGAGCCAGACAAACCCGAGTTCAATTTGAGTTCTGTCTCACTTTTGTGTAACTGTGTGTAAGGTTCCATTGGACATGCATTCTGATATTCATTTCCTTGTGTAGTTCCTAATTATACTATCTCTGGCTTGTTCATGTGATTTTCCTTGGCCAATGGGACAGAAGCAGAGTCTTCATATGCCCTTGAACATTGGGGCTTTCCCCTCTAGTATCCACCAACCCCCCCCCTTGCCCCGCACACACACACAAAGAAGGCCAAATCTAGTTATATGGTGGAACCATGTGGATGTTCAGCCCCCACTGCCATTTGACTGCAATCATTTAGGACCCCAAACAGAATAGCAGGAGGAACTACGTGCTGAGCTTAGTTCAATCCATAGAAGCGTGAGCATTAATAAATAATTATTGTTTTAAGTCATAACATCTGGAGCTAGTTTGCTATGAAGCAATATGTAACTAAAACTACAACCCTGATCAAATGACTTAACTTCCATGAGAAAGCAAAGATTATGGCTTTACATTTAATCGATGAAGAAGGAAACCAACCTGGGCCTCAGTTACTTTAAGTTGTATCATTGTTTTGTCATGCCTGTTCTTGTTTAACTGTTTAGAGAAATAGAAATGTGAAGGGTCACTTTCATAAGAACTTGACTTGAGGCCACTTTTTTCCTGGTGGTTCTCCTGAGACAACTTTACCTACATTTTGAAATCTGAGTTGGAAGCATTATTCAAAAAATGGTCACCAACTCAACATTTGTTCATGAAAGTGTCAAACATGGCTCCTGCCTTTATGGGAATTTGTAATCTAACAGGAAATTTGGGCATTAAAGGAAGATACTTAGAAATAGATGTAACAGCTTATGGTATGTACAGCCTTTGGTTAGACAAAACTAGGATAAAGTTTTATTCTTCTCCCACCGCTGACATTAAACACAAATTTCTTACATCACTCTTCCACAGTCATTGGTAGCATCTCAGGCAGATCCATAAATTTTATGTCTCTTTCAGCTAGAATAGTTTCATTTTAGACATTAGAAAGTCGAAATCTCAAATCCAATTAAAAACCTCACATACAATCTCATATACAATATTTCTCCTTCTTTACTCACTCATCTGTCTTTTTCTATTTACTNCAATATTTCTCCTACTTTACTTACTCATCTGTCTTTTTCTATTTACTCTGCTGTTCTGGGTCTTCCCAGGTCTGGGTTATGGAAGATAAAATTTGAAGGGGTGGGTTAATGTCTTCAGTGACTAAGACTGCTCTAATTGAGCCATTGGTGTCCTCTGTTATAAAGATGCTTTTCTCCAAAGAAGATTTTGGTTGCCTCTTCCAGGAACTAATACAGACCCCTTGAGCATCCTGCTTCCTACTCTTGTCAAAAGTGTAGGTGTAGCTCCTTTGGCTTCCAGAGACCCGACGTCTTTTTGTCCAGGACCCCACATTTATTTGAAAACATAGACCTGTACTTTGG
>NC_048225.1:38972259-38977776 GCF_002007445.2 Ailuropoda melanoleuca
TTTTTTTTTTTAAAGATCTTATTTATTTATTTGACAGAGATGGACACAGCCAGCGAGAGAGGGAACACAAGCAGGGGGAGTAGGAGAGGAAGAAGCAGGCTCCCAGTGGAGGAGCCTGATATGGGGCTCGGTCCCAAAACGCCAGGATCACGCCCTGAGCCGAAGGTAGACGCTTAACTGCTGTGCCACCCAGGCGCCCCTACTTTATATTATATTTAAGTATCAGAAAGGTTCTGTGAAATATTGTAATGATAAAGGTTTAATTTATATTGTGAGGCCAGCAAAATTCTTTTTGGAGTGTAAGATTTGATCTGAGAACAGAAAGGTGATTTAGAGTTATCCAGGGAAAAACGGGGTGAGGAAATAACTGCACAGGACCATTTTAATGTGGGAGAAGATGATATGAATTACATTTTATAGAAACATCTCAGGTTGCTCATCAGAGAAGAAATTTAGGCAGTATTTACAAATGGGAGGCTTTTTCAATTGTCTAGACGAGAGGTATAAGAGTGTTGGTGCAATGGACATGAAGACAACTGGTTGGATTAAAGGAATATCCCACAGGTAGAGTTGGAGAGACACACAATGGAATGGAAGTGGGAATAAAGAGGAATGTATGTTTGGAATAACACTCAACTTTTGGAATTCAGCAGTGGATAGATGAAGTTGCCATTTACTGAGAAGACCAAAATAAGAAGGAAGCAGTAGGGGGAGGGTCGTGAGAGACTGAGAATTTGGTTGGAGAGGGCTGTGAATCATACAAATGATGGATTTCCAAGCCTCGAGAAAAGAGTTAGGATTGGAAATGAGACTATGAGGCCATAAATATATCCTGAGTAATTCTAGTATTTATTATTTGGGTGAGAGGAGCTGGCAAAACCAGCTGAGAATTAACCATTAGATGGAATGAAGGAAAACCAGGATAATGGCACGGAGCTAAGAGGGCAAAAGAATAGGATGCTGTTAATTGGGCTCAGTGAATTGGAAGTCAGGAATGGCCTATGGGGAGCTGGCTGGCTGGCTGGAGATAGAGGAAGCCATGGTCTTAGTGATTGGAGATTTGGACACTGCAGTACCACAGCCATGGCAATTTCTTTCTGACTCTAAACGAGGAAGAGTGTAAATCAGAAGGGAAACTTAGACCCTTAATAAATGTTACAGAATGGATTCACTGACTGAGATAATAGATCCTAAAAGATCAAGGACCATCTCTATTTTACATTTTCTCTTCTGACTGCTCTTCAAATACAAGTTGTATTTGTTAAAACACACATGGTGATTTTTGTTTCTCTTTGTGTGTAGGATGTTAGTGGTAGGCTGGAAAAGTAGCACAGCTTGTTAAATGTCTACTAAATGTCAATAAAAGGTAAAACGGGTTATTCTAGGTCTGATATACATGATGTTCATTTGTCCAGCTACTTCTCAACCACAGAAAAGCATATGCCTCATTGTCTCCCTTTATTTGCCCAGAAAGATGAGTGGGAGTATTACAGTGGCTACCATTCCCCAAAATTAATTGAACACATTATATAACTACAAGAAAATTGATCCACTGTCCTGGTCTCTAAACTAGGAAAGAGATCCTGAGCACTTGTCATTGAATGGCTTGTCATTGCTTTAAAGGCATGGCAGGGTCACAAAAACAAAATTAGCTACACAAAACCAAAAGAAAAAAATCAAAATAATTCTGTAGAATCCTTTAGTTAATGTGCAAAACTGAGTCAAAAATAACATTGTGTTTTCTCAGTGTCTCTGCCCGAAAACATAGTGATGAATGAAAATTCTGGCCCAGAATTGTGATTGAAGTTGTGAAAAATCTGGGATATATCTTATGGTTATCATTCTTTTAGTTTTTATACGTCTAAAGAGACAGTTTCATGTTTTGTCTTGTCTTCTCTTGTTTGGCAGAATTACTACAGTTTTTCATGTCCTCAAATATTTCTTTTAGTTGCTTTGGTGGTCTAGTCATGTCATGTGTCTAGTTTTAAAGGCAAGTTGAACTAGACATCTGACTAGGTAAGTTGTGAGCAAAATTATTCCCCATGTATTTCATTTCATACAATTACCCTTTGTCTTCTGGTTGCTCTTGACTGAGGTACCTAATTCTGTAGCATGGCTACTTCTCTTTCAAGAAGTCCCCTGTGGGACTAGGTCTGCCCATGTGCTGATATAGAGACTTTGGAAGCAGATGGACTTTGGTCTTCCATTCTGCTAGCTAACGATCTCAGTCAAGTTACTTAATTTCTCAAAACATTTTTATCTGTAAAATGGGAATAACAGTCATTATGAGATAACTCATACAGTTGCTGTGGAAACTTAATGATTTGTAAGAAAGTGATTTATAAACCATATAGGAATAAGGACTTTTTAGTTATTATAATTAAAAGAAATAATTTTCATGGCACATATAGCATACGATGAACAACATGAGCTTGGTGATCAGCTTGACCAATGATTTGAACACCACCTGCACCAATTACAAGTTGTTGCAAATTACTTAATGGTCTTTGTTATTTGATGTCCTTTGCCTAACATGTAAATCGGTATACTATCATCTGCCCCATAAAACTACTGAGATGTTTAAATGAGATTATGAATGGTATGTATGGCTGCATTATATAATTCTACCTATCATGCGAATATATATGATGTTCTGGATCAAAGTAATATATCTTGGCCTCCTTTTGGAGCACGTATGGTAGTCTATTACCAATTCCAGTGTTTAAACACTTCTTCCTTGATTCTAGGGCATGGCTCCACTGGACACAATTTATCCATATTGTCCCAGAAGGAAAAATATCAAACTTTTGTTTTACTAGCAATGGTACCACTACTGTTTGTACAGGGTGGCTTCGTTCTAAAGGAGATCTCTTTCAGATANTTGTAATGATAAAGGTTTAATTTATATTGTGAGGCCAGCAAAATTCTTTTTGGAGTGTAAGATTTGATCTGAGAACAGAAAGGTGATTTAGAGTTATCCAGGGAAAAACGGGGTGAGGAAATAACTGCACAGGACCATTTTAATGTGGGAGAAGATGATATGAATTACATTTTATAGAAACATCTCAGGTTGCTCAACAGAGAAGAAATTTAGGCAGTATTTACAAATGGGAGGCTTTTTCAATTGTCTAGACGAGAGGTATAAGAGTGTTGGTGCAATGGACATGAAGACAACTGGTTGGATTAAAGGAATATCCCACAGGTAGAGTTGGAGAGACACACAATGGAATGGAAGTGGGAATAAAGAGGAATGTATGTTTGGAATAACACTCAACTTTTGGAATTCAGCAGTGGATAGATGAAGTTGCCATTTACTGAGAAGACCAAAATAAGAAGGAAGCAGTAGGGGGAGGGTCGTGAGAGACTGAGAATTTGGTTGGAGAGGGCTGTGAATCATACAAATGATGGATTTCCAAGCCTCGAGAAAAGAGTTAGGATTGGAAATGAGACTATGAGGCCATAAATATATCCTGAGTAATTCTAGTATTTATTATTTGGGTGAGAGGAGCTGGCAAAACCAGCTGAGAATTAACCATTAGATGGAATGAAGGAAAACCAGGATAATGGCACGGAGCTAAGAGGGCAAAAGAATAGGATGCTGTTAATTGGGCTCAGTGAATTGGAAGTCAGGAATGGCCTATGGGGAGCTGGCTGGCTGGCTGGAGATAGAGGAAGCCATGGTCTTAGTGATTGGAGATTTGGACACTGCAGTACCACAGCCATGGCAATTTCTTTCTGACTCTAAACGAGGAAGAGTGTAAATCAGAAGGGAAACTTAGACCCTTAATAAATGTTACAGAATGGATTCACTGACTGAGATAATAGATCCTAAAAGATCAAGGACCATCTCTATTTTACATTTTCTCTTCTGACTGCTCTTCAAATACAAGTTGTATTTGTTAAAACACACATGGTGATTTTTGTTTCTCTTTGTGTGTAGGATGTTAGTGGTAGGCTGGAAAAGTAGCACAGCTTGTTAAATGTCTACTAAATGACAATAAAAGGTAAAACAGGTTATTCTAGGTCTGATATACATGATGTTCATTTGTCCAGCTACTTCTCAACCACAGAAAAGCATATGCCTCATTGTCTCCCTTTATTTGCCCAGAAAGATGAGTGGGAGTATTACAGTGGCTACCATTCTCCAAATTAATTGAACACATTATATAACTACAAGAAAATTGATCCACTGTCCTGGTCTCTAAACTAGGAAAGAGATCCTGAGCACTTGTCATTGAATGGCTTGTCATTGCTTTAAAGGCATGGCAGGGTCACAAAAACAAAATTAGCTACACAAAACCAAAAGAAAAAAATCAAAATAATTCTGTAGAATCCTTTAGTTAATGTGCAAAACTGAGTCAAAAATAACATTGTGTTTTCTCAGTGTCTCTGCCCGAAAACATAGTGATGAATGAAAATTCTGGCCCAGAATTGTGATTGAAGTTGTGAAAAATCTGGGATATATCTTATGGTTATCATTCTTTTAGTTTTTATACGTCTAAAGAGACAGTTTCATGTTTTGTCTTGTCTTCTCTTGTTTGGCAGAATTACTACAGTTTTTCATGTCCTCAAATATTTCTTTTAGTTGCTTTGGTGGTCTAGTCATGTCATGTGTCTAGTTTTAAAGGCAAGTTGAACTAGACATCTGACTAGGTAAGTTGTGAGCAAAATTATTCCCCATGTATTTCATTTCATACAATTACCCTTTGTCTTCTGGTTGCTCTTGACTGAGGTACCTAATTCTGTAGCATGGCTACTTCTCTTTCAAGAAGTCCCCTGTGGGACTAGGTCTGCCCATGTGCTGATATAGAGACTTTGGAAGCAGATGGACTTTGGTCTTCCATTCTGCTAGCTAACGATCTCAGTCAAGTTACTTAATTTCTCAAAACATTTTTATCTGTAAAATGGGAATAACAGTCATTATGAGATAACTCATACAGTTGCTGTGGAAACTTAATGATTTGTAAGAAAGTGATTTATAAACCATATAGGAATAAGGACTTTTTAGTTATTATAATTAAAAGAAATAATTTTCATGGCACATATAGCATACGATGAACAACATGAGCTTGGTGATCAGCTTGACCAATGATTTGAACACCACCTGCACCAATTACAAGTTGTTGCAAATTACTTAATGGTCTTTGTTATTTGATGTCCTTTGCCTAACATGTAAATCGGTATACTATCATCTGCCCCATAAAACTACTGAGATGTTTAAATGAGATTATGAATGGTATGTATGGCTGCATTATATAATTCTACCTATCATGCGAATATATATGATGTTCTGGATCAAAGTAATATATCTTGGCCTCCTTTTGGAGCACGCATGGTACTCTATTACCAATTCCAGTGTTTAAACACTTCTTCCTTGATTCTAGGGCATGGCTCCACTGGACACAATTTATCCATATTGTCCCAGAAGGAAAAATATCAAACTTTTGTTTTACTAGCAATGGTACCACTACTGTTTGTACAGGGTGGCTTCGTTCTAAAGGAGATCTCTTTCAGATA
>NC_048225.1:38985899-38986654 GCF_002007445.2 Ailuropoda melanoleuca
AAATTAATTGAACACATTATATAACTACAAGAAAATTGATCCACTGTCCTGGTCTCTAAACTAGGAAAGAGATCCTGAGCACTTGTCATTGAATGGCTTGTCATTGCTTTAAAGGCATGGCAGGGTCACAAAAACAAAATTAGCTACACAAAACCAAAAGAAAAAAATCAAAATAATTCTGTAGAATCCTTTAGTTAATGTGCAAAACTGAGTCAAAAATAACATTGTGTTTTCTCAGTGTCTCTGCCCGAAAACATAGTGATGAATGAAAATCCTGGCCCAGAATTGTGATTGAAGTTGTGAAAAATCTGGGATATATCTTATGGTTATCATTCTTTTAGTTTTTATACGTCTAAAGAGACAGTTTCATGTTTTGTCTTGTCTTCTCTTGTTTGGCAGAATTACTACAGTTTTTCATGTCCTCAAATATTTCTTTTAGTTGCTTTGGTGGTCTAGTCATGTCATGTGTCTAGTTTTAAAGGCAAGTTGAACTAGACATCTGACTAGGTAAGTTGTGAGCAAAATTATTCCCCATGTATTTCATTTCATACAATTACCCTTTGTCTTCTGGTTGCTCTTGACTGAGGTACCTAATTCTGTAGCATGGCTACTTCTCTTTCAAGAAGTCCCTTGTGGGACTAGGTCTGCCCATGTGCTGATATAGAGACTTTGGAAGCAGATGGACTTTGGTCTTCCATTCTGCTAGCTAACGATCTCAGTCAAGTTACTTAATTTCTCAAAACATTTTTATCTGT